>NC_090265.1:353024643-353222143 GCF_040414725.1 Anabrus simplex
GGCCGTGCGGTTAGGGGCGCGCAGCGCGGGAGATAGTGGGTTTGAATATCACTGTTGGCAGCCCTGAAGATGATTTTCCGTGGTTTCCCATTTTCACAACAGGAAAATGCTGGGGCTGTACCTTAGTTAAAGCCACGGCCTCATCCTTCCGACTCCTGGTCCTTTCCTATCCCATCGTCGCCATAAGAGCTATCTGTGTCGGTGCGAGGTAAAGCCACTAGCAAAAATCTACTTTGACGGCTTTCGGAGACGCCGAGGTGCAGGAATTTTGTCCCGCAAGAGTTATTTTACGTGCCAGCAAATCTACCGATACGAGGCTGGTATTTGGACACCTTCAAATATCACCGGACTAAGTCAGGAGCGAATCTGTCAAGGTGATGTCAGAAGGCCAGCGCCTCAACCGTCTGAGCCACTCAGCCCGGCGGTTATCTTTTTACACATTCCAGACTGTTTGAAGACCAATGCGTTAAAACTTCTCTCTCTCTCTCTCTCTCTCTCTCGCACTCCCTCTCTCTCTCTCTGTGTGTGTGTGCGTGTACGCTTATTACGACAACACTACAGAAGGTATTTCAGAGAAACATTATATTAACGTACCAACTCATGGATAGTTTTGTAGATATGAATCATTTCGAATTCCCTGATGTACAGGAAGTAGATGGAAGTATGCAATGAAAGAGGCCAAACAAATCTCCGTTGATACACTAAATTTACGAATAATTTTTATAGAGTAATACATGTTGAGTTCTCGGCCCGAAGGTTGGTTGTATCTCCAACAGCTCCACCATCAGCTGTCATAGATAATAAAGGCGCCACTGCTATGGAAATGAGGAGTGAGGTTTCTTGCTGTATTCCTCACAGAGCTAGATGGTACCATCACATATCAATCTCCCAAGTATGCCGAAACACACAGAAATATCGACCCTATGAGCGTCGTTTTCGCACTGTTCACAGCGGATTGGTTGAAAGAGAAATTGTGTTACTAGTATTGCCACTTTCGTGTTGTTAAAGCAATGGATGAGACTGAGACAATCAGAATTGTTCTAGCCCATACCAGAAGACATAGTGCACTGTAAACACAAAGTCTCGCCAGAGACGGAGCAAGTGGCTGTGCAAACTATCAGCTTGCATTCGGGAGATAGTGGGCTCGAGCCCCACTGTCGGCAGCCCTGAAGATAGTTTTTCCTAGTTCCCATTTTCAAACCAGCTGAATGCACAGAAAAGTACAATTAAATTTCAGGCTCCATTGTGAAATTATTAAGGCAACTAAAAGTTTTAAGTAAAGTTGTATTTTACCGATTTTTATCACAAAAACCAGTGTCCTACTTTTTGGTTTGAGTTTTGAGACTCTCATCCTATTTTTAAACTACTTTCTTCAGCTCAAGTCCTACTTTCCAGTATTATAAGTTGATAACCCTACAGGAGTTGGAACTATTTCTCTTTCACCTTCGAGTGATGTTAAAAGCAATCTCGCAACTTTACGTGACTGTATATTGTGTTATCATTACAATCTAGTTTTACGTGGAAACCACACGACTCGAATGTAACTTTTGGATTTCAAAAATCTGCAAGCTCTGGAACCACAGCCGCCTTTACAAGAAGCCAGCTATCACTCCTTTTGAGTAATTGTATTTATAATGGACTAATAATCTCACTAACACAAGAGTCTACCATCTCAGCCTTGTTGCTTCTATGAGGACACTTCAAAACAGTTTCCATCCATATTATGAATACAAATAAATGCATTTCTGGAATATGAAGGGGTTAGTAGCAGACTCTAGCAATGGTCACTAAGAAGTACCAGGTCTCGAACAATTCCCAGGACACACAAACAACGGAGACTTGCTGTTCCGTGAACATTTCCGTCTATAGCGAGGTTGCAGTCTGTAGTCTCATTGCTCTGGTCAATAAATTCACTCCAGATACCCAGTGGAGTAGAAACTTCGCTAATTACTGCAACCTATTGTCGAGAGCAACCACCAGATTAGCCAGCTGGTGGACTAGTTTCGGACCACTTCACATCGCGTGTACCGAAAGTGACTGTGCCAACGAAATTTCGAGAACCACTGATGATTCCTTTACATTATTGTAATTATAACTGAATTGTGTTTGATAGCAAGCCGACAACATTTATAGCACTATTTTAAAGTTTTCAGTTTTCAGTTGCTAGATGGCAACAGAAACTGAACCTTGAAGTTGCGTGCAGTATGTCACCGGATCACACATCGTATTGTAAGACCTAGAAACATGTATTGTTATATTATTATTCCCTCCAGTCCATCCCATTAGCGTGTCACTGTTAACGACTCTGTTGACGATGCTGCTTCTCAGTTTTCTAAGTAGTTCAGTATTATGCATTGATATCCAAAGTCCTTTGACATCAATGAAAGATAGTAGACAAGATACAAGAATTATTTTCTCAGTATGCTTTATAAAGACAAGGAGTTGTAAATATAAGGAAAGAGAATATGTTCTACCGAGCTCGATAGCTGCAGTCGCTTAAGTGCGGCCAGTATCCAGTATTCGGGAGATAGTAGGTTCGAACCCCACTGTCGGCAGCCCTGAAAATGGTTTTCCGTGGTTTCCCATTTTCACACCAGGCAAATGCTGGGGCTGTACCTTAATTAAGGCTACGGCCGCTTCCTTCCAACTCCTAGCCCTTTCCCGTCCCATCGTCGCCATAAGACCTGTCTGTGTCGGTGCGACGTAAAGCAAAAAAAAAAAAAAAAAAGTTCTACTCAAATAAGTTTCGAAAATGGTGACATCAGCACCATGCTACGTAAGTTTACAGTAGAATATATACAGAAGTTATACTTCTGCTAATACTAGAGCTTTCCAAGTTAGTGCTTGCTAGAAAGAAAGTTTCCATGAAATTTTCACAAATATACAATGCTAGACTAGCGGTCACAAAACTTTTACACTGGATTACGTGTTATGTTTTGGTTTTACGTACTGATTACCTAACACCAGGGCTTCTTTTCAGTTGCAGTGGTCCGGAATGCGTTCCAGTAAACGTTTTAGAAATGTAATGGTTCCTAAACCAACATTTTATAAGCACAGTATTTCAAAATTGTTGCTGCCTCCATTGCACATTCTAGTTACGGTCGTTGACTACGTAAATCAAGGGCCAATCAAAGGAGAAGTAGCACAGTTTTACCCTGTTACTTTTAAATAGTTTATTTTCGATTCCAACACGATCTTTTATATTGATACAAGTATTTGAGGAATCTAGAATTCGACTCATGTCACTACCGTTTAATTCTTGGAGGTCAGTTTCTAATTCGAAATTAGAACGTCTGGGTTTTCTTTGCAACTTTATATGCTGTTCAAAAACAAAGCTCCCGAGTAATATTTTATGCAAGGTGGGGTACTTTTCTACAGGGTCTCGTTAAATAGGTATCACACCTGCCTCCAGGCCATCTGTCGAAAACTCACATCTCTTGGTTTTCTTGGAAGTTCAGTCTGGATTTAAATCTTGGAGATTACCTAGTCAGGAGTTAACTTTATAATATTGGACACCATCATAGTGTTATCACCGGGCGAGTTGGCCGTGCGGTTAGAGGCGCGCGGCTGTGAGCTTGCATCCGCGAGATAGTGGGTTCGAACCTCACTGTCAGCAGCCCTGAAGATGGTTTTCCGTGCTTTCTCATTTTCACACCAGGCAAATGCTGGGGCTGTACCTTAATTAAGGTCACGGCCGCTTCCTTCCAACTCCTAGGCCTTTCCTATCCCATCGTCGCCATAAGACCTATCTGTGTTGGTGCGACGTAAAGCCACTAGCAAAAAAAAAAAAATGTATTATCTGAGATTACCATCCGCGACGAATGCGTGATTGTTAGATTCGGCTCACCGAGGAACAGACAGCAGCTACAATAGAGAAATGCAGAGAGTGCCGTAAGCAGATAGCGGTCATATTGAGCCAGACAACACAATTGTTATGAGCCCAATTTGGCAGCTGTCGTGAAAGTTAAGGTACTCTATTTTAAAACTTTCTTCACCTTTGCATTAGTGTTTTTAAATTCCCATTTCATGTGTCACATCCTTTTGTCCTTCTAGTATGGTTATGGGGATATTAAGGTGTAGTAACGATGAAAAGGGAAAGGCTTATAAGTCACTGGATACGACTCCATTATCTGGGGGCCTCACCAAAATTACTTGATTCGAGAACTGGAAAAGATCCAGAGGAAAGCAGCGTGATTTTTTCTGGGTTATTTCCAACAAAAGAGTAGCGTTACGAAAATGTCGCAAACTTTGGACTGGGAAGACTTCCGAATAGGAGATGAACAGCTCGACTAACCGGTATTTCCGATCTCTCAGCGGAGAGATGGCGTGAAAGACATTAGTACACTAATAAGCTTTAGTGGAATTTTTAAGAGATGAAGTTGGAATTTAAGGAGACAAACTGGGGCAAATATTCGTTTAGAGAAGAGGAATTAGGGATTGGAATAAGTTACCAAGAGGGATCTTCGATAAATTTCCAACTTATTTGAAATCATTTTAGAAAAGACTAGGGGCTGCCTGGCCACGGCGGTAAAGGCGTGCTCGGTTCACCCGGAAGGACGTAGGTTCGATTCCCCGTCAGGAAGTCGTTCACTCAGCCTACGCCAAAAATGAGTACAGGTTAATTCCTGGTGGTAAAAGGCGGCCGGGCATAGAGCTAACCACTCTACCCCACCAAGTGCCGAGGTTACGGATAGTGGAAGCCTTTACCTTCCACCCCTCCAGGGGCCTTCATGGTCTGTACGGAGATGACTTACCTTGGCTTAGAAAAGACTTGGTAAACAACTTAAATGAGATCTTCCACCTGAGTGCAAATCAGTGGTGGCTGATTGATTGCGTTAGTTAAGTTCCGTTAACATTATATTCAGGAAAGAAAAATGCCCTGCTTACGACTCAAGAAAGGCAGTAGATGTAATCGAATATGTTAAATTCAGAAAAAATCTGCTTAAGCTGATAAGCATACTTAATTGTATAAGTATCCTTTCTCCGACTGCTCCAAAAATTCCAGAAAGAATGTTTCCATGGCAAATTATGAAGTAGAATTTGACACTGCAGCTATGTCGTCTCGCCCAGAACACTTTCTTCTGTCACGTATCAACTAATGCTCAACCCGCACAACAGGAAGTGTATTATTATGTTTCATCTTTCAAGTTCACTCTCAGTTTTCACATGTTTTCTTCCTTTCATTTCCACTTTCGCTGGATCTAACAGCAACCGTCTTTATCAATTCCGCAAGACGGGCGCGGCTGCTAAGAGAGAAAGTGGGGCGGTCAGTAGAAAGGGACAGCTCTTCAAAACCTTGAAAGACGACCTGCAATTATGGAGCTACCCATTTACAAAAGAATGTTAGCATTAAATTAAGTTGAACGCGTTTTCTTCAGACAGCACTTCCTAGTGTTACAGCTTTCTGCCAATTCAGGGCTCTGCTCTGCTACAACTGGTATTAGAGGCAGCAGAAGTTCAGAAATTCAAGTAGTATGGACCTGCAGACCTTCGAGTCTTGTCCACCCTGCAACACCCTTAGCACATCCTTTACCATTCACCCAAGCACGCTCGCAGCAATGTGGCCACAACGTACATGTGTTGTCCCAGCAGGGATGGACTTAGCGTAAAGTTTTTATTTTTGGTTTACGGTTACAACTGGAACGATTCTCCAAACATTCTTTAACGGCTAAAAGTAACTACTAGTATAAGGACGTCCCGGTATTAACGGTGTATGATGTTCGCTGTACTACGGAAATGCTGTACCTCTAACGACTGCAAGTAGGCTAAGTAAAGATTAATAATCTTTTGTTACATAAAATCTATTCTCTTGTACAACGACGAGAAGAAATACACACATTTGATTAGTTTAAACATTAATTAAAATGCAATATTCGTAAAATGCAATATTCGTATTGCATGCTTAAATGACTATTACTAGAAAAGCCAAGGCAATTTCTTGACAGGAATTTAAATTTCTAACAATAATGAAAAATACAACAAAGGTCAGACTACAAAATACAAGAATATAATGACCTCAATCTTACAGAAATTTACAGTTTAAAATATTCTTTCTTTCTTTCTTTCTTTCTTTCTTTCTTTCTTTCTTTCTTAATCTGTTTACCCTCCAGGGTTGGTTTTTCTCTTGGACTCAGCGAGGGATCCCACCTCTACCGCCTCAAGGGCAGTGTCCTGGAGCTTCAGACTCTGAGTCTGGGGATAAAACTGGGGAGGATGACCAGTACCTCGCCCAGGCGGCCTCACCTGCTATGGTGAACAGGGGCTTTGGGAAGATTGGAAGGGATAGACAAGGAAGAGCGAAGGAAGCGGCCGTAGCCTTAAGTTAGGTACCATCCTGGCATTTGCCTGGAGGAGAAGTGGGGAAACCACGGAGAACCACTTCCAGGATTACTGAGGTGGAAATCGAACCCACCTCTACTAATTTGACCTCCCCAGGCTGAGTGGACCCCGTTCCAGACCTCGTACCACTCTTCAAATTTCGTGGCAGAGCCGGGAATCGAAGCCTGGCCTCCGGGGGTGGCACCTAATCACACTAACCACTACACCACAGAGGCGGACGTTTAAAATATTATGTGAAAAATTTGCGTGGGGCTGAGACGTGCACGTTCTTCATTTAAGATTACTGCGGCTTTGGACCACTTTGCCCTCTTCACAACTCCTGTAGTAACAATAAAAGTACCACCGAGCGTACTGGCCTGCGGTTAGGGCCGCACAGCTGTGAGTTTGCATTCGAGAGATAGTGGGTTCGAATCCCACCGTCGGCAGCCCTGAAGATGGTTTTCCGTGGTTTCCCATTTTCATACCAGCTAAAAGTAAATAATTAATGAGCCGGTTACTGTCAGCAAGTAAATTTTTTGCTAGTGGCTTTACGTCGCACCGACACAGATAGGTCTTATGGCGACGATGGGATAGGAACGGCCTAGGAGTTGGAAGGAAGTGGCTGTGGCCTTAATTAAGGTACAGTCATAGCATTTGTCTGGTGAGAAAATGGGAAACCACGGAAAACCATCTTCAGGGCTGCCGACAGTGGGATTCGAACCCACTATCTACCGGATGCAAGCTCAAAGCCGCGCACCCCTGACCGCACGGCCAACTCTCCTGGTCAACAAGTAACAAGTACGACCGCGTGCAAGTATGGTGGGCCAATGTTATTGTCAATAACTGGATATCTCTCGTACTCGTTAAATGCTAGAAATGTTTACAAGCACGTACCAGTTACAAATATTTTTTGCGAGATTTGCCAGCAATCACTATTCCCCAGTTAAGTTTCGGCGCTTTAGATGTGATGATTGATTGATGTTTGTTGTTTAAAGGGGCCTAACATCTCGGTCATCGGCCCCTAGTGATACGAAATGAGACGAAATGAAATGACAAATTAAAAACCAAAAATCCTCCACTGACCACAATTCAAAACGCGAGGACGAAGAATGAATGGATGGATGGATATGAATTTAAAACGATCAGTGGAACCGACCCACAGTGCCTCACATGCACAGAAGCTGGCGTAAAAAATAGTATTACTGACCAAGGGACGATACAGAATCGATGATGCTTGAAGTCGAAAGGAGTCTAAAATCCAAGTCATCGGCCCCTCATAAGGGTACTTACCGCTAGAAAAGTAGAACCATAGTATTTGTCATGTTGCGGTACTAATCAAAAGTAGCGTCGACTCGCGGTATTCCACATATGGCACTACTCACAGGTAATGAAATTCGCACATGTATTAGAGACCTACGGTGTTTTGCACATTGCGGTGCCATTGGCAGGCAACGCAAACCTATGGTGTTCATCACCTAAGTGTACTAACCACAGGGACCCGTACTATCCCGTGGTGTTCCTCATATAGCGGTTACTAATCATAGGCAAGCCAGAACCATGGGTTCCGTCATACCATGGTGTCGCTCATATAATGCTACTAGTCACAGGTAGTGTAAAAGCCGTCGCGCTCTCGTTTGCTACTAATCACAAACCTATTTGGTACCTAACACAGTGATACTACGCACAAGTAAAAGCGACCCATGGTGTTCCCCGCGTGGTGGTACAAATCACAAATAGTTTCATGGTTCTAATATAATCATCCCTTGGTCGCCCCTTTTAGCCATCTCTTACGACAGGCAGGGGACACCGTGGGTGTATTCTTCGTCTGCGTCCACCGCCCACAGGGGGTAGTGTGTTTGGTCCGCGAGAAGTATTTTATTTCCCTCAAGTCCGCCGGCAAGCCGGTTAGGACCCCCCTATTTGCCACCTGGGACGCGCCATGTGGGAGTATCACCTCTCCCCCTGCTGCGCCAGCGTAGTAGGTTCGTGGCTTTAGATGTGAACCTCGTCAGCTTTCTTAAATCTAGTTAGAGTGCATGGTATTTTGTTCGTATAAACGAATAGAATTAGTTTTTTCACAGAACCAAAACACAACAGCAATGCAGAGAATTTCATCATAATACGTGTAATTATTCAAGACGTCAAGAGAGACTCTTTTCTGGAGTACATGAGAATGACAATTACTGCATTAGGTTATGTCTACACAAAATTAATTTACCTTTACTCCTTTGTAGAAGACTGCCACCGAGCTCTCAGTAGAATGACGTACTAGGCTAAGCGAATGGAAGATCAATTTGCAGGTAATAATAATAATAATTTCGTGTGGCTATTTCTAGCCGAATGCAGCCCTTGTGAGACAGACCCTCCGATGAAGGTGGGCGGCATCTGCCATGTGTAGATAACTGCGTGTTATTGTGATGAAGGATAGCGTTATGTGTAGTGTATGAGTTGCAGGGATGTTGGGGACAGCACAAACACCCAGCCACGAGCCATTGGAATTAAACAATGAAGGTTAAAATCCCGACCCGGCCGTGAATCGAACCCGAGACCCTCTGGACCAAAAGCCAGCGCGATAACCATTTAGCCATGGAACCGGACAATTTGCAGGTGTGGTGCTGAGTTGGTGCGCAGCTGGGCAGCAGGTCAGTGCGAAGTGTGGGACTCTATATGAGCTCTACCATTTGGCAGTCCGTCTCATTTCGCAGTTCAGTGAGGGACTTGAATAAGTCACAGGGTTGTGAACGACTACAAAATGTTGTGAGATGGACAGCAGACATTGGTATGATGGTAGACGGGATGAAAATTCAGGCTGTAAATTTCACCGAGAAGAAAAGTCTTCTCATTTTGAATTTTTACGTTGATAGGGGGATAGTACTCTTTGGGGATAACTGCAAGTATTATCCGCGCACTTTTTAGTGATAGATTTTTGTACTCGTTGGAGAAGTAAGAAGGGTTCCGTTAATACTGCCAACTGAATGGAAATGAAATCTGAATTGAATCGATAATATGATCGATCGATATGAATTTTATAAACCTTTATTATTTTAAGCAAACAACTGTGTCACACACACAATATTTAATACTATATAATATTTCCCGTTGCGAAACGTGTTCCTAGCATGAATTCTATAGTTTGGCTTTGCTGTGTAAACAACAACAGTACGAGTACTTAAAGTGTACGCCAGATGTCGCACAGCGATGATAAGCGATTCTTAGTTTGTGTTTCAAAGGTTGCCAATACGAATCTCGAAGATAACCGAAGTCGACCGCTTCAGCACTAGAGGGTAAATCTATCACTAAAAAGTGCGCAGATAATACTTAGGGGTTAATGTAAGGAAATGTCTTCACTGGGGTAATCACATAAAGGGGTATTGTTAATAATAGTGACAGATCTCTTCATATCGTTATGAGGTATTTAGGGTTTGTCGTAAGGATGAGGAGAGGGCGTATACTGTAAGTCTCCAGTAAGACCGCAATTAGAGTAAGATTGCAGTGTATAAGGCCCACACCAGAATAAGTTGATAAGAAAACTGGAAACGATCTACAAGAAAGCAGCTCGCTTTGTTCCGGGTGATTTCCGATAAAAGAGTAGTGTTACGAAAATATTGCAAACTTTGGGTTGGGAAGACTTGGGAGTGAGGAGAAGGGCTGCTCGACTACCCGGTATGTTCCAAGCTGTCAGTGAAGAGATGAAGCTGACCTACCAGGTGTATGCATAAGTTTTTGCCGGTTTTTATGGTCAAGAAAACACGTAATTTTCAAGTGAAAATAATTTTTTGTTTATTCAAAATATTGGCCATCGGCTTCTACACACTTCGCCCATCTTTCAGGTACGTTATGAATACAATGCCAGAAAAACTGCTTGTCCTTTGTGGCAAACCATTCGTCGAGCCATTTTCTAACTTCCTCGAAATTGCTGAAGTACTGCTCTGCGAGCGCGTGTCTCATCGATGCGAAGAGGTGATAGATGGCGTCAGGTCGGGGAAGTATGGCGGGTGCGGAAGGATGTCCCATCCAAACGATTTCAAGGTGTCGTTCACTTGTTTTGCTGTGTGAGACGGCGCATTGTCGTGTAACAAAATCACTTTGCCATGTCATCTGGCCCATTCCGGTCGTCTTTCAGTCAATGCGTGATTTAAATTAATCAGTTGTTGGCGCTATACCGCTTTTCACGAGAGTTTAATCCTGATGTAAACAAACAGGCGGAGCACCTTGCCTATGCACGTGGACATGGACGTAGTCGCACTCGCTCGACTGTATGTGAGCTCGAAAAAATGTTGTACGTCGTGTTAATTTTATTTTATTTTAGTTTAGATCTATTACATATAGAGAGTTTGGAAGAGTACGTAATCAAATTAAAATACGGTTGTCATATATTCCGGTATATATATATATATATATATATATGGTTTTGTTTTAATAAATTAGCGATTAAATAGCGAGAAATGAAGGCACAAGGCGTGGTGTAATACAGGAAGTCTTCTCGTAGTGAGGGAAAGTCCCAAGCTGTTCAGCGTGGAGATAAAGTGTTGCATCTTGCAGCAGCAGTCAATGTCAGTATTCATAGTGAGAGATATGAAGCAAGAGGTAGGACCATCGCGTGTAGTGATGCGCGAAAGAGGAGAACCTCTCAAAAGTGACCATAGGAAGTGCATTGTGAATGTGTTCAATAAACTAAGCGAACAGAATCCAGGTTTAGTCGTTATTCACAAGTTCAGATCTTGGCACTGTTGTCGTATGCGATGCGCAGCCCTGTACGTCCGAACACGAGACGTTGACGGAGTGGAGGTCGGTACTACACGCTCAGCGAATCACAGCTCTTTCTTTGGCGGAGGCGTGGACATACCATGTTTACATGAGGATTAAACTCTCGTGAAAAGACATATAGCGTTGTACGTTAACGGTTTCACCGGCTTCAAGAGTTCATAACACAGTATGCGATACCGCTACCAGAGCGCGCACTGTCTTTCAAATTGAAATCACCATGTTTAAATTGTCTCACATTTTCTAATCGATGGAGCACGTTCACCATTTATTTCTACCAGCAAACGATGACTTTCCACAGCCTTTTTCTTTCGATTAAATAAGAAAAGCAATGCGTGCCGCAAATGTTCTTTTTCAGGCACAAACGTCGACATGATCACTGAACGATACAACACAGACGCTAGTGTTCGGCGGACTCAACTTGTGTGTGTTGGTAGGTTAATGTCAGACGAGCAAACTGACGTATGTGTCAAATTCATACGCTGCGTACTGTTCGCCGGCGCCATCTCTTAGTGAAACCTGGTACATTAGTAGACCAATAAGCTTGAGTGGAGATTTTACAGGTGGGGAAGATTATAATTTGAAGATAAAGTTGGAATCCAACAGGAAAAATTGGGGCAAATAGTCATTTATAAGGATAGGAATAATTTTTTAATGGAAATATTCGATACATTTTCATGTTCTTTGAAATAGTTGACAGGGAATCTGCCACCTGAGCCACAGCCCTAAATGCAGATCAGTGATGATTGATTGATTGATTGATTGATTGATTGATTGATTGATTGATTGATTGATTGATTGATTGATTGAGATCTGTGCCTAAGGTGGTGAAAGATGCAGTGCTCCGTTGTGGACGGGGCCCACTGAGCTGCACGGTGTTTTTGGTGTCGATTCGAGTCTCTCCACGGCCATGGATGTTTGAATCGTCTGTAATTATGAGTTCACTGGGCGAGCTGGCCGTACGGTCAGGAGTGCGCAGTTGTGAGCCTGCATCTGGGAGATGGTAGGTTCGAACCCCCTCTGTCGGCAGCCCTGAAGATGATTTTCCGTGGTTTCCTATTTTCACACCAGGCAAATGCTGGGGCTGTGCCTTAAATAAGGCCACGGCCGGTTCCTTCCCACTCCTAGGCCTTTCCTATCCCTTCGTCGCCGTAAGACCTATCTGTGTCGGTGCGACGTAAAACAAATTGTAAAAAAAAGTAAATAAATTATGAGTTCATTATTGTTTTAGGGCGAAATGTAGTAAGATAACCACCCCTTTTTAACACTAATTGGAAGAAGGGACTGAAGACTTCCCACCCTTCGAAGAATGGAAAGAAAAACAAGCCTGCAATTTTACGTGACGCTTAATGTGGTGATCACAGCCATGGCAACTACAGTTTTAATTTGAGCCCGAAACATCACACAAAAATCCCTTCCCCTTGTGCCTATCGCGTGACTTTAAATTTAATTTTTATTCTTCTTGGCCTCTTCTCAATTTGTTGGGCTGGCATGTCATGAGGATTTGACTATGTTTTACATCCGAATGCCCTTCCAGTCGCCAGCCCTGTGTAGAGAGATGTTTTTACTATTGCGTGTTTATGTGGTGGTTAGTAGTGTGGTGTATGTATGAAGTGATGTGTATTAAGATAAAGTCAAACATCAAGTTCCCAAGACAGGTGAGTTTTCTATACGCATTTAAAATCCCCGGTCCGGTCGGGAATCGAAGTCTGAACCGAAATTCAGTACGCTGACCTGGAGCCACCCAGGTTCATTTTAAGGCTGGACGCCCCTCCCTGACGCCACATAATTTTTCAAGTGAAAATTCCAACCCAGGTACGACCGAGATTCAATTTCAGCCGTCCGGGTAGAACGTCAGCAGCTAAGCTACTGTAGTATTCACGTCCCTCACTTCAAAATAATAACAATAATTTGAAGAGGAAGAGGGTCAGATCTTGGAAGAATGAAGGTCTTTAGGCTTTGTAAATCTAATACTATCGGGGTTGGATAACTGAGTGTCATTGTCATTTGCTTCCCATTAAAGCTGCGCGGTTCGAATCCAGGCCAATACACATGGGCCTTTTGGTATAAAAAATACGTCCTTGCTGTTCGAATTCCGCGTAAAACTGGAGGTCCCGTAGCTATGATTACGATATCAACAGTCACGTAAAGGTAGAAGTTTGCTTTTTTCAATATTCAAGGAATCACATGTTACTCATTCTTCCCCGTCACGATGCACAGACCACTCTTATATATGGAACTGAGTCACCCGACTTCCATAATATTGCTATTGAGAACTGAATATGTTGTAATGAGAAGGAAGCTGTGAAGAGTCAACGCCCTGTAGCAGAGGTGTAATAGGCAGGGCCTTGCCTTTCGTTACACTGCTATGTATGTAAGTGTGTCTGTGAACATCCACCACACCTTATGTAACAAATACGTTCGAGGTGATGTAATCTGAGTGTAATGCACGTGTATGAACGCTCCTAGCGAGATGCGACGTTTTGGCTTATGCTTTCATGACCCATACTAAAATGTATCAGTCGACGTCTCCAGTGGCACATGATAATATTGCCGTGAAAGAGCATAGCCGTTACGCCAGGAATCAAGACACGGAAATTTCAGCTGTAGCTAAGCATTCCTGCGAAACAAACCACTAATTTTCATTCGATAACAGCAAGATTTTTGGAGCTGTGCCCCGGAATCTCGAAAGAAAATATCCGAGAGGCTATATAAATTTAAAAAAAAACACCCAAGCGATAACATTGTAATTTAGGGGAAGGCTATATAATAAGCACTTTTTGGATGCCTATTATACGCATTACCAATATGCAGGTCAAACCCTAAAAATAAGGATGAATTATCAAGTTGCGTAACAACACCGGAAAACTCCCAGCTGACCGTCGAGTGAGAGGTATGTTTCCATGGTCGAAAATGCCTCCTGGAACTTGCGGTAGCCAGTGGGAGGAGTGACTGTACAAAAGCGACCACCAGAAACACGATACATCTTTAAGTATCCCCTCTGCTGATTCTTTCTCTTCTTATAAATAATAACAGCATGATGGAAGCGATGCAGATTGTGTTGATCACCACGCGGGGGGAGTGGAGTTCAGATGCACCCCTAAAGCTTTAAAAAATCCACCTTCTTAGCTGCTTGAGTGACTGAGTACCTCATGTCCAGTAGGGATACACCAGTCACCTTGATAACGAATACTTCCATGTATTCAAAACGCCGGCAACCTGTACATGAGATGAGGTACAGTCGCTAGAGAAAAGAATGAGCGCATAGTATTCTATAAATTCCTCACAGGAACACTTTTCTCAGAAACAACTGAAGATATAGATACAATGTTTGTTGGAGGTATCCACAGGGTTTGTATGTACATGGGAGGTGCATTCTAACTTGATAATAATTAAAATTAAGTCTGGTAAAATTTGAAATGCGATGAGCATACAATCATATGCGCTCACTTTTTGAGTGAGAGTGACTATACATAAAATAACAATACGGTTCAACCCGAAAGGATAACTTAATAACCATACAGTATTATTTTGTGTGGTACGTACTAGATTCCAGTTTTATCAGAAATATACTACCATCAACGAAACACCTACAACTCCTATCGAACCGAAAGCTATGTGAATTTGGATTCGAGTTCCTAGTTAGTCGGCAATACATTTTAATACCAAAATGTAATAAATGTACAGTTGACAACTGCAATCTAAATTAACTTGCATCTTACAAAATTCCATGAATTATACACTTTTCAAGTCTCATTATTCGTGACGTCTTCCTCTGTGGATCAGTGGTAGAGTGTTGGCCTCCAGATCCAAACCCGACATAGGTAGGTAGTCGAAGTTTTGAGGGTCGGAGAAAGTCCATTCGGCACCCCATGTCGTGACGTCAACGTGTAAAATGTCGCTGGTGACATTTATTGTTTTACTGACAAGATTGATTAAAACTCAGCAATAGTTCACCCAACAGAGTTTTAGTTCCTCTGCCATCGTGGTGTGGGTTACTTGTAGTCACGTCCCAGTTTGTGCACCATGGGCAACGGCTGAGTGGCCTAGTAAATGGTCCTGAGTGTCAGGATACCAGTAGTTCTGGAGTAGTAGTGGGCATCTCAGACATACTGTAAGTCGTGGCCCTCCTTGGGTTCAGACGGCTAGGACTGTATAATCCACCGCTGGTCCCTAACCCGTTCACACAAGTTTGAGTCATGCTTTACATTGATGGTGGATAATAACTATACCTCCTCTTATTAAATTGAGCCTTCTCGGAAGGATCAGTTGGGCAATTTCAGACCGATCACTGAAGAAGAATGACGTTACAAGAATGCAGTTAAATGAGTACAAACTTCTCAGTCAGAACCACTTTCTCCATTACAAGTAGCTTTTGGAACAACGTACCAGAAACACACAATCCACTTTCGTCTATTTGACGCAAGTCTTCCTCATGGACGTCTCGTGGTTGACCGCACGATTGAAAAAGATGCTTCGTGTTGGGAAAAGTTAGGGTTAAAAGAAAGTGAGCTACTCCTGATACCAGGCGAGTTGGCCGTGCGGTGAGGGGTGCACAGCTGTGAACTTGCATCCGGGAGGCAATGGATTTGTACCCCACTGTCGGCAGCCATGAAATTGGTTTCCGTGGTTTCCCATTTTTACACCAGGCAAATGCTGGGGCTGTACCTTAGTTAAGGCCACGGCCGCTTCCTTCTCACTTCTAGGCCTTTCCCATCCCATCGTCACCATAAGACCTATCTGTGTCGGTGTGACGTAAAACAGATTGTAATAAATATACTGTAATAATGCTACTCCTGACGATACTGCTAGGACGAAGAACACAAATTCTGATGATGCTCAGAACATCGATGTACGAGTAACAACGTTCACTGTTTTGGTGTTAAATCGCTTGTTGGAGATTTGGACATGTACAACACTGCCATGTATGGAAACTGACTGACAACTTGTGTGAAGTAGTGAAACAAAGCATACACGAACTAAGTGATGATTACTTCCATATAATAATAATAATAATAATAATAATAATAATAATAATAATAATAATAATAATAATGGACGCCTCTGTGATGTGGTTAGTTAGATTAGCTGCCATCTCCGGAGGTCCGGGTTCGATTACTGGCTCTCCCACGAAATTTGAAAAGTGGTACGAGGGCTAGAACGGGGCCCACTCAGTCTCGAGGGGTTAACTGAGTATAGGGGGTTCGATTCCCACTTCAGCCATCCTTGAAGTGGTTTTTCGTGGTTTCCCACTTTTCCTCCAGGCAAATGCCGGGATGGTACCTATCTTAAGGCCACGGCTGCTTCCTTACCTCTTCCTTGTCTACCCCTTCCAATCTTGCAATTCCCATTTAAGGACTGTGTTCAGCATAGCAGGTGAGGCCGCCTGGGCGAGGTACTGGTCCTCCTCTCCAGTTGTATCCCCGGCCCAAAGTCTTACGCTCCAGGACACTGCCCTTGAGGCGGTATAGGCGGGTTCCCTCGCTGAGTCCGATGAAAAACCAACCCTGGAGGGTAAACAGAGTAAGAAATAATAATAATAATAATAATAATAATAATAATAATAATAATAATAATAATAATAATAATAATAATAATAATAATAATTCATTCTACTGCCTTTTTTTCCACACCCTGGAGGGTGTAATTGGTTCATTTATACTGCCATCTGCTCTTCCAGACGCCAATCCTAAGTAGAAAGATGTATTCAACTATTAAACCAAAGCAAAAAACCAAACCCCGCGGCACTTAACGCCCTTGAAAGGACTTTGGCCTGCCAAGCGACCGCTGCTCAGGCCGAAAGCCTGCAAATTACGAGGGGCCGTGTGGTCTTTCGAGACCGGGGCCGCCATCTCACCGTCAGATAGCTCCTTAATTCTAATCACGTAGGCTTAGTGGACCTGAACCAGCCCTCATGTCGAGAGAAAAATTCCTGACCTGACCGGGAGTCGAATCCGGGGCCTCCGGGCGAGAGGCAGGCATGCTACCCCTACATCATGGGGCATAATTCTGTGGGAGTTGGTAGTATGGTGTGTGAATGAAGTGGAACTCAAACGTTTAGACTCCAAGCCAGAGTAATTAACCAGACGCTGCTGAAATCGTGGACCTGGTCAGAAATTAATGTCGGGACCATATGAACCTAAAGCTGCTATGTCGACGTTTCAGTCGAGAAGCTGCATGATGATATCATTATAAGGCTGTCCATTGCAGGTCCTCTTTTGGTCTCAAGCAAAGGGGATATACGAACCCTGAAGCCACTGTGATAACTTGAGCGTCAGTTTCTCAGTCAGTTTCATTACCGTCGCCGAGGTAGGCGCTGTAGTCAAAGCTCCTTGTTCTGAATTATTAGAAAAATCTGAATAGATACAGTAATATATCGTCGTTGCGCCAGGAAAACCGCTATGTGATAATATTTCAGCTGACGAGAAAGGTTCTGTCATCTATAGTTCAGTATAGCATGAACTATATCAACGAATTTTCGTTCAAAGTGATACACGTGCTGCGGGTCAGTATTTCTCCCGACAACATTGTCACATAGCGGAATTTCGAGACGCAACGACTACGGTATATAATGTTGCCATTTTTCGACACGACGCTGGTGTATTCGAACACCTTCAAATACTACCGGACTGATAGTGAACGCATTCGTGACATCACTGCAAGAGTGCGACATCCACTTGTCGCCGCTCGTGTTGTAGTGAGCCAGAGTTTAAAAGAAGTTCAGGCAGATACAAACGGATGGGACAATCCACAGGAAGGATCGGTATTCGTTGGTTTCAGGATGTCTTAGGTCCACTGCTACCGCCACGACCTTCGGAAGGCCACTGGAGTGAATGTGTTAGATTGGACAGTGTGAAATGGGATGTTTGACGGAGGATTGATGTTAAGGAAGCATGTCCCCAAAGGTCCTTTTAAGCCATGCCATAGGGCAGCTCGAGCGAGGTGGGTAACAACTCATAGCCCATAGCATCAGGATCAGTGGAAGCGTACGCTACTTTCTTATGAGGCACCCATACAACAGGATCATTAGAATCTGCAGACGATCCGGCGAGAGATCCTGGAGCACCATCAGCAGTAGGGGAGTTCCGTCATGTTTTGGGGTGGGATATTTCGTCGTCGTACGCCTCTAATTCCTGGACTGGTCTGGTACACAGAGACAACTCCATTCAACCTAAAGTTACAGAATTTGCTTCCACTGTAGGCAAGGGCTTACCATTAGTGGATGATAACGTTCGTGCCCATCGAGCTGGAGTGGTCATTCACTTCCTTAAGATGCATGGCGTGGTGTGACAAGCATATTCTGCGGACGTGAATTGTGTTGAAGATTCATAACATTAAATGAAGAGAGCAATTGCCCACCGTCTTAACCACCTTGTTCACATTCAGCTGCTATCCAAAAGTGGGATAATCTGCTCCAAAACAAGTCGAATTCTTTGGTGCTGAGTATGGATGATCGTGTTCAAGCATTCTTCGGAGCCCGTGGTGCCTATAGACGACATTGATTTGACACAAAATGAACGATCCGAGTTCTTGCTTTTGTTGTCTTTCTGTTCAAGGACCAATTTGAGCATTTTCGGACCTATCACTGAAGAAGGTGAAGAAGGACGTTCCAAGAATGCAGTTAAATGAGCACAAACTCTTCGGCCAGAACGACTTTCTCCATTACAAGTAGATTTTCATACAACTCTGCATAATGCACCAGAAACATACAATCCACCTTCGTATATTTGACAGAAGTCTTCCACATGGACGTTTCCGTTGCTTTTGTATAGCTGACTCCATGTGTTTTCTTTGTACATACCCTTCGTAACGCATACACATAGAATAAAAATGCACTTAGCCAGAATATGCTATTCTTTCTAGAACTGTAACTGTATTCTACACGTTGAACATATAAGATATGCACTGATTTAACTTATGCGCCAATATAAGATACGTTAAATAAGATATTTTTCCTTTTCCAAAAACTTCTGAGTTCGAGCCCGCGATCTTCGATATAAGACCCTATAGTGTATTTAGTCCGGCTCCATGGCTAAATGGTTAGCGTTCTGGCCTTTGGTCACAGGGTCCCCGGTTCGATTCCTGGCAGGGTCGGGAATTTTAACCATCATTGGTTAATTTCTCTGACACGGGAGCTGTGTTGTCTTCATCATCATTTCATCCTCGTCACGACTCCCAGCTCGCCTACGGGTGTCAAATCAAAAGACCTGCACCTGGCGAGCCGAACATCTCCTCGGACACTCCCGGCACTAAAAGCCATACGCCATTTCATTTCATGGTGTACTTGGCGAGAAGAGAGACTTATTTTCGCTTTTCTCTTCGGACTTTTGTCATGTGACTGGTGAGAGGAAGGGAACATATCACGTAGTTTCAAAATTCGGTAAACGTTAACACGACTCGAATACTGCTAGGTTGCATGGTTAAGGTGCAACAAGGGATTAGGAAAGTCCAGGACCCAAGACAGATAAGGCAGGCATTTATTACACTTCTTATAGTCGTTAAAGTGTATTTAAAGGTATTTCAGCCTAACTCCCATTCCTAAACCCCCTGAAACCTTAAACGGATAGAATGTCTTTACTCGCCAAACAATGTATTCACAAACCATGTCGCCAATAGTACCGACAGCGAATTTAATGGAAGTACCGCCCGAAAAGAACTTTCAAACAGCAAGGTAAGGTGCATTAGCCCTTCTCAAGACTTGTAATTTTTGTCAATATAAATCGACAAGTATACGATGCGACATGCAAGAATATTTGAAGGATATTTGAACAATTTTTATTGTGTATCGTGCTCCTAATCAGAAATGTTTCCACTTTCACATTATCCTTGAATCAGACCTTCCAGCTTATCAAGAACAATTTAACAGCGCGTAGGTTTTCGTCACGCTGCTAAATGAGATGGTTATGATAATCTTTCCGGGAAATGGAAAGACTGGAGATATTGCGGTAATGAGGAGCTTTCCTTTCACAATCAACGTGTCATTTGTTACGCTATTTTGTAGCTTTCAACACATCTGAGGAATTTCTCATTCCAAGTGGGACATGGCTGGAGAAGATGAATCCCGGTCTATCCTTCAATAAATTCTTCTAACCTCTCTTCGAGGTAACACATTGCACTCTTAAACAAACATAGCTTTTTGAGCAGTGAGTGGGTAGCGAAACTTCACTAGAGGCTCTTAGCAAATTATTACCTGGAGCTGATTTCTTTGCGCTGTTGTGTTCAGTTATTTTCCGTTGATTTTGTACCTTATTTTTGTAACAACAACAACAACAACAACAACAACAAAAACAGTAATAACTTCATTATTATTATCATCATTATCTGTAGTGACAGAATTTTGCAGCGTAGGATTTCTTTTACGTCCTGGTAAAGGCACACAATGCTGGCTTATTTGAATACCTTCAAATATTACCAGACTGAGCCGGGACTGAACCTGTTAGTTTTGTGCTCAGGAAGCCAGCCCTAAGACGGATCTCCGGTATGGGTACTGGTGTCGGGGCTTGGGCTAAGCTCCTTTACCAGTCTTAAGTTGTGTTTTTTGTTGAATTTGGGTTATTTTGTCTCAGAGCATTTTAAAAGGATAGTTATTTATCATTTATAGGGATTTATTGGTTAGAATTTGATCTTTGAAGGGATTTTTCTCAAGGAGGGTTTGGATTAAATTATCGTGCTGTTTTTACCGTTAATGATGACCCACTGTTAGATCAGTTCATTCCAACTAGCCGATATATATATAGATGGCGATAGACAGATTAGCAGCAGGTGAATCAGGGTATTTACATCTGGAATTTGTAGTGGAGGAGCTGAGAAGGGGCTGTGCGTGTGCGTGTTGAACTGGGAACATACAGGAATGGGGGTGGTGGTGGGTGTGCGGGTTATACGTGTGTACGCGTGCTGTGTCGTGCGTGTAGTTTCAATAATAATAATAATAATAATAATAATAATAATAATAATAATAATAATAATAATAATAATAATTCAATAATTCCTCCGTGGCTCAACGGCAGCGCGTCGGCCTCTCACCGCTGGATACCGTGGTTCAAATCCCGGTCACTCCATGTGAGATTTGTGCTGGACAAAGCGGAGGCGGTACAGGTTTTTCTCCGGGTACTCCGGTTTTCCCTGTAATCTTTCATTCCAGCAACACTCTCCATTATCATTTCATAGCATTTATCAGTCATTAATATCACCTTGGTAGTGGCGTAGCGGTAATAGCTCGGACTGGTATTTCGATGGTCGTGAGGTCGACTCCCCGTGTGGAGACTGGTTTTTCTGTCAACTTTTATATTATTCATTTTCCAATTATGCAAAGAGGTGAATAATTCATTTTATTTATTTATTTATACGCAAAAGACGTAGAACAGGTAAAAAAATTGGTATTTCATTGTCAATGTCTACCTGCGCCAAGAATCTATTGTTTGTGTACAGCCGCCAGGAGTAACCTTCACTTGTCAGGTGAAGACGAATCTTACAGCGAAACGACTATTCACGTTTATGGCACATTCTCCAAAGAGGGGAGATAGCCAATAAAGGAGAAAAAAGAAGAATTTCTGTTTGAACACGTCGGTAAAGTTCGCAACTCCAAATTTTCTACAATTGTGTGCTCATTAAAAAATGACCTCCTATAAGTTATGCCTTTTGCATATAAATAAGTAAAATAAATTAAAATAAATGAATAATATAAAAATTGAGAAAAATATTCTCCACAAGGGGAGTCGAACCCATGACCATCGAAGTACTAGTCCGACCTCTTACCGCTACGCCAACAACTGCTCGGCATACGCACTAACGTAAGTGGCTTATACGGTGCGAGAGCAGGGTCAACATTTTAATTTTAATTTTCTATAATACGCTTGGCTATCTGGAGTTCTCACTTTGGGTACTTTCATTTCTAGCCAAGCCCTGCGCTTTCTATAAATATGAGCGAAATCGGTGGTGACGAGTAGGGAATGTCCCCTTGTTAGACTACTTACAGTAGACACTTGAAACGTTTCGAAGAATATCCCCAACGCTGCTTTAGAAGAAACAGTAAAATGACAGAATCGTCGAACAAACATAGGTGTCCCGGAAGAGGCTAATACCACGAACATTGAGGCAGTGATAATAAAACATCAACTTCGATGGAATTGCTACATGCCTTGCGATTTCTCATTAAAGGTTGTCTCCCCCGGCCTCTACTTGCTTTACGTCGCACCGACACAGATAGGTCTTATGACGACGATGGGACAGGAAAGGCCTAGGAATGGGAAGGAAACGTCCATGACCTTAATTAAGGTACATCCCAGCATTTGCCTGGTGTGAAAATGGGAAACCACGGAAAACCATCTTCAGAGCTGCTGACAGTGGGGATCGAACCCACTATCTTCCGGATGCGAGCTCACAGCTGCGTGCTCCTAACCACACGGCCAGCTCGCCCGGTCATTAAAGGTTGGACAATAATCAGGGAGGACAGCAGAAACGATAATACGAACCTTCTAAAGACTAATAGGAAGAAGTACCAAATTAACTTTAGCAATTGGGAGGATGTAGCGTTTGATCGGCTGACGTGGTGGCGAATTTTCCACGGGCGCCCA
The DNA here is from genome assembly GCF_040414725.1 of Anabrus simplex. Taxonomy (NCBI): domain Eukaryota; kingdom Metazoa; phylum Arthropoda; class Insecta; order Orthoptera; family Tettigoniidae; genus Anabrus; species Anabrus simplex. The sequence goes on from NC_090265.1 coordinate 353,047,299, forward strand.
CAACACTCTGAACAACGGCGACGGAGGAACGAGTGCGATAAAAGAGATCGTAGAAAAAATGGTGGGAAAAAAAAGGAAATCAGAAAAGTACTGGCCATCGGGTTCTACAACCAGGAGGTTTGGTAGATCTGATGTGCCAGCATTGCAGCTCTCTTCAGCCGTCCAAGAACCCATAATCGGCAACACTGACACCGTCGGAAGACAATTGTTATATTCGCCACCTATAACGACGACGTCACTCAAATAAAAAGAACGTATTCAGAGGAGACAGCAGCATGGGGAATACTTAGACTGATGATTTCTCGGCTCGTATTAATAGACGCGATATTTTCTGGTTATTACCTTGTCAAATAAACAAACAGTAGGAATTATTTTTCACGAAGTGTTCAAAGTTTCAATCCTCATTATTAGAGAGTCGTGATCGTAGACGGACAAGCTATTCTTCTGAGGACATGGAGCAAGTCTTCGCGAAATCTTACAGTTTATTTATTTCACCCACGAACCTACTACGCTGGTGTAGCAGGGGGAGAGGTGATACTCCCACGTGGCGCGTCCCAGGTGGCGGATAGGGAGTCCTAACCGGGTTGCTGGCGGACTTGAGGGAAATAAAATACCTCTCGCGGACCAAACACACCACCCCCTGTGGGTGGCGGACGCAGACGAAGAATACACCCACGGTATCCCCTTCCTGTCGTAAGAAGCGACTAAAAGGGGCGACCAAGGGATGATAAAATTAGAATCATGATACTACTCGTAATTAGTACCACCACGTGGGGATCACCATCGGTCGCTTATACTTGCGCGTAGTACCACTATGTTACACAATAGGTTTGTGATTAGTAGCAATAGAGTGCGTTGGCGGCTTTTACAGTACCTGTGATTCGTACCCCTATATGAGCAACACTATGGGATTAGCGACACCATGGTTCTGCCTTGCCTATGTTAGTACCCACTCTGTGAGGAACACCACGGGATAGTGCGGGTCCCTGTGTTGAGTCCACTTATGTGAGGAACGCCATAGGTTTGTGTTGCCTGTAAGTAGCGCCCCAGTGTGCGAAACACCATAGGTCTGTGTTAAATGTGCGAATTTCATTACCTGTGCATAGTACCATACTGTGTGGAATACCACGAGTCTACGCTACTTTTGATTAGTACCGCAACATGACACATAGCATGGTTCTATTTTCCTAGCGATAAGTACCATTATGAGGGTCCGATGACCAGGATTTCGGACCCGTTTCGACTACAAGCATCATCGAGTCAGTATTGTGCTTTAGAAGCTGTCCCTTGGTCAGTAATACTATGGTTTAACGCTAAGTTTCTAGGAATGTGGGGCATTGCGGGTCGGATCCACTGATTGTTTTAACTTCATATCCATCCATTCATTCTTCGTCCTTACGTTTTCGAATTCTGGTCAGTGCAGGATTATGGATTTTTAAATTGTCATATCATTTCGTACCATTAGGGGCCGATGACCTAGATGATAAGCCCCTTTAAACAACAATCATCATCATCATATTTATTTTACACGGATAAAACCAAAATGATCATATCTAGCGTAAGGAATGTTCTCCATAACTGGCCTATCACTGCGTGCTTTGATGCGTCACAAAACCTGAATCAGAGTACTATAGGTTGTACCTGTCGTTCACGTTTTGCGGTAGTAATGTCCGAATTAGTGACGGTCGAGTACTTCAAGAAGTGCGACTACTGTTCCGGGTGCTGAGCAAGAACGAGAGAAAGTGTCGTGTCGTCAGTACCTGCTCGGCTGACGGGCGCTTCCATAGAAATAAAAAAAGGCAAATACTTCTTAAACATAAACAAAAAATTAAAGAACTTACCATGTTTCTTTACTGATTAAAAGTTTACATGCCTGACGGTGTATTTGAAAGCGTGAGAGACTATTTACTAATATGATGAATTACTTCTATAGTTTATGTAACCACAGACTATTTACTAATATGATGAATTACTTCTATAGTTTATGTAACCACTATAAAGTAGGGCGATTGTTCATGAGACAGACGCTTCATAGCAGAATCCTGGCCAGCGTCCGGCTTTTAGGAGGGAAGTGAATTGTAATTGACAATGGCGGCTCCTGCGTACAACACTAATACAGGTCCACCGTATAACCGAGGAAGGCTGAGTTATCTGAGTGGCTCGATTATTGCCCGACTCCTTCCCTCTTCAACAATCCTCTAACTCTAGAACGTATATTATTATACTTCCTGGCATATAAAGCATTACACTTGTTTCATTTCTCTTCATAAGACTTGTGGGGTTTAGGCACAAAAAGAAAATCAAGCGTTATGGTGACAATAGATAGGAGGACGCTGTGGAAGCAAATTTCCCGTCTGATGAACTTGTTTTCTTGGTACCTCCTACTGTCAGATTCATAAGCTTAATTCATGATAACAAGAGGGTGAATATTTAGTCAGGATATCTTAATTTTGATCTTCTTAAGATGTATGACACCTGAAATATGTTGCATCTATATTCCTTGGAATGACACAAACCATTTTGTTGTAGGAGCCTCAGATTTTGAGATATTTTGGTATTCATATGACCGTGTGCAAGGTGCCATGCCCACCTATGAACTGTCAGGCGCTGCTATAATCCTTCATGGAATTTACTGGATCAAAATGTAATGCTTCGCGCTCGTATGTCCGAAATATTTCGACATACATTTATTATAAGAACAGAATGCGTTAACGACAATATTTAAGCTTTTAGCAACACTTTAGCAATTTCCTGTGTATGAATGGATTGTTACCCTAATACGAGGAGCTACTGAACGTAAAGCTTCACTTCGTCTAGCTGCACACTCAGAATTGTACATGGACTGTGCTGAGTGTAGTAAGTAGAACAAACAAGGACGAAGAGAACCCCTTTTCTTTTCCAAAACATTTGCTATGAAACTAGCCTTCGTTGAGATGTTTTCTTCGATAAGTGCTATACAGAGAATGGGATTAAATATTCTACAAATTCTTCATTCCCAGCATAATGGGAAGTATTTTATTTCAGCCTGAGATTACTCTAAAGCAGGGCCTCTCAAACGCCCAAACTCATACGTGTGCAAACCGAGGCGCAGAGTTCCTGTGCACAGTGCATCGGTACCACTCGGCTTGGCTCGGATCAACGCTTCGTCTCTGGGCTACTCGGCTAAGCTCGGCTCAACTCGGCTCGGATTTGGAGCGCTACGGAGCAAGTGAGGAACAGGGAGACAGGCGGAGCGAGCGAGACAGGCGTGGGGAAAGAGAGAGACAGCGCTATTGCTCCAAATCGAGGAGTGGGGTGCACTCTGGTCAACCAAGCGAAGTCGTCTTTTGCACCGTGCATGCACCCTGAGAGACCCTGCTGTAAACGATAATTGATGATGATTGATGATGATGATGATGATGATGATGATGCTTGTTGTTTAAAGGGGCCTAACATATAAGGTCATCGGCCTCAGCCTTACAAATAGATAGCAATAAGTTTCCAGGGGGAAAAATGTGAGTTGTATTCTGTAACCAAACAAGCTTAAAATACAACTAATGACAATTTTGGATTTAGGCACTAACCCCTGGTTTAAAAATTAATTTAGCATAAGAATTTGCAAAATGGGACTAACTACTCTAAAGTTATGATGTCTCAACTTACACCTTGTTCTAGAAAATTGAGTACTGCTCCAGTATGAAGAAAATCTTATTCAAAGTTATTATGCTAGTAGCTGGGCAAGAACTTGAAAATACATGTAAACATCGATGTCGTCGTTTTTTTTTTCTATTATATATCTTTAACGAACATTGGAGGTTATGTTAATTTACGAAACCTTACATACGCAGCAAGTGCACAAGACTATTGTTTCTAAAATGATTACTATACATCTTTGTTACAGTGAATTCTGGACCACAGTATCTCTCCCATTCCAATCATCACTACCACGTCCCTTACGCATTCGCTCTGTAGAGTCTTGATTTCAGATTGTTACACATGTTCTGGATCTGATTTGTTCCTCGATTATTCCTGTCATTTGATGAACATCAATACTTTCAAATTACGGTTTGATAATAACCTACTGAGGGGCGTACTTGGTTCACCCGGCAGGACGTGAGTACGATTCCCTGTCAGGAAGTGGAACATTTTAAGGAACAAGATTTCCACTTCTGTAGTGGCACTTGACCCTGAGGTTCACGCAGTCTAGACCAAAAATGAATGCCGGGTTAATTCCTGGGGTCAAAGGCGGCCGGACATAGAGCTAAATATTCTGTCCCAATTAGTGCTGAGGTTTATTTTCACTCCTCCATCGGGGTAATTGAACTGAAGATCCCACTTCTGAATTGAAGAATTTAATAACTCTTCTTCGTAACAATTTAGAAATATCTCGCTCGAATCTATACTTTTAAGAAACCAAATTCGTAATTCGGAATTCTTCACCAGCCGTAGTTTTCTTTTTACTACAATCTTCCTCAGTAGTGAGACCAGATGAACATCTACAGTAATCCCTCTCTACAGAACATCAACAATCAATATCGCTATTTTTTTAAATTCTTACTGGTATTTATAATACTTTCCAGTTATATAACTCATAAATGAACATTGTAACTAGCTGCACTCCCTGTCGTTTTTAATACCTCAGTTGTCACAGCTCATGCGGTATGGGACATAAAATATTCGAAATTGCATGTTCTGCAAGTTTTGTTATGTACTAGTATTAGGTAGAACTACAATTTGCCAAAGTAATTAGACGTTTGTGAAAATGTAACATACGCAGCAAGTGCACAAGACTATTGTTTATAAAGTGATTACTACATATCTTTGTCACAGTCAATTCTGGATCACAATATCTCTCCCATTCCAATTATCACTACCACGTCCCTTACCCAAGTCTTATTATATGCTTTGTTTAGATACAACTAATATAAGGCGTGATCAAAAAGTTTTCTTTTGAGGGCGTTGCTGCAGCGGACTTGTAACGTAGCGTGACTTCGATGCGGGTATATAGCCTAAGCACGGGTAGGTAGGACAAGATATTAGTGTGTCAGTCGTGTCGTGCCGATGTGCGGCCGCGTGAACTATGGTGACGTTATTATCAAATGCGTACAAACAGGACCAACGTATTGTTATTCTGTTATTGGCTGTCGAAGGACAAACACCGATGGACATCCATCGGAGAATGAAGACTGTGTATGGGGCAGCATGTCTGTCGAAAACCACCGTTGTGGAATGGTGCACCATGTTGCGTTCGACAGAAGGCGCCGGATGATCTTGGAGGCCAGCCTCATCCATTACGGAAAGAACAAGCGGGCGCTGGATGAGGCCCTCTAGTCCTGATTTCTCCCCGTGCGATTATCACGCCTTCGGTCCCGACGACGTTTCCTGTCGGACGAGGATGTGCAGCAGGCGGTTACGGACTTATTCACGCAGTAGGACGCGGTGTTTTACTATACGGGGATCTTCAACCCGGTGCGTCAGTGGGATGAGTGCCCCAGTGCTCACGGCGATTTTGCCTGACTGACATCCCGATTCAGGGAAATTATTCATCTCTCAAAAAACCGATTGACGTACAAAGTTGTAATTTTACGCGAAGGCTTTTCTTTTATGTTCTAGGTGTAAAATATCGTATGCTTCAAAATATTTCTCCCCTAAGGGGTTTAGATAGTGGTTGACTCACAAAAACACAATACCTGTTCTTCCGAAACCTTTTCAGGCACGAACTTTATATGAATGTTACATGGAGGGTGGTCTGTTATTACCCAGATGTTAATCTATACATTATTTTTTTAAAAATGAAAACTAAAGTCAGTCAGTCCGGCCATTCTATCCGGTCGATTTCCTTCATTCTTTTTTAAATGAAAGGTATTCATGCACAGATTTGTCATCAGGTACTATAAATCACTTAACTTCCGCCTTCCTCAAATTATGGATTTTTTTCATTTTTTGTTTCTTTGAAGCAATCATATCATTGGTTCTAATTACGGTACGGAGTTCGTTTTGGCCTAAGAACACTCAGTGAATCAAGCTCTTTTATTTCAGCTCGTAACTATTCAAATTGGTTGATTCTGAGGAAAGTTATGAGTGCACATTCAATTTGACGTCTCATTTCTTCAACATTTTTCTTCATTGAAGCAATCATATCTTTCGTTCTAATTGAGGTACGCAGTTAATTTTGGTCTAAAAACACTCAGCGGATCAAGCACTTACTTTTGAGGTAATAACTACTTAAATTGGTAGATTATGAGAAAAGTTATGAGTACATTTGTCTCCATGACGAAGATCTTTGAAGGACATTTTAACAGTTCGGCGCGTAGTGTTGTTCCAAGGAACGTTTAATTCAATTTCTTTGTGTTATGTATTTTCAAATGTTTTGTTGACATAATAGTACAGTCTATTACCACAGCAGATCATGTGCTTTATTTCATTAACTCGAAACTTTGCAAATACATCCGTGAGGATAGTAACGAGCAACACCATACTTTGTACATTGCGGGCGGAGCCAGCGGGAAACTGCCAGTGAATATATAAAATTATTCATCCCCTAAAAATCATTCATTCCTCCATTACTGTTCAACGTACAAAATCAAAATTTCACAGATTGGTCGCTTTCACGCCCTCGGTGTTAAATGAGATAGGGTTTAAAACATTCCAATTTTTCTGTACAGAGTTCAGTTGAGTATTAGATCAGAAAATAAGTAATCATTCCCCAAAACCGTTTGACATACGAACTGAGGGGTGTATTTTACAGTCTCACTCGACAGTGGACTCTCCAAAATGTAAAACACTGAATAATAACTTTCAGTTTAAAACCGTAGCGAAACACGGGTATTTTGCTAATCAAGTAATATGTAGCCTGGAGCTACTATCCGGCTACCTGAGAACTTAAATACCGAGTTCCGAAGAAACTATGTCTAGCTGTTTTTCTATGATTTAACAAACGAGCACACTGACAAAAATTGAACAGAACCTATTTTTGACCTTTGTATGGCTAATAATCCGAGATGAAAGCGAAGCATGAGGTTGAAATTTGAAGTTTACGGACAAAATTGTAATTTTATTTCTGTATATATTCCACACTTGGTGCATTACATCCAATTAGAAGTACTTCCTGCCATTTGTATGTCTCATGGTCTCATTTCCTTTTTTCTTTATAAAACCCATAGTCAAAATGTGCCTTTTTGTTTGCAGGTGGTTCTGACGACGTGTCTCGTCTCCACGTCGTTCGGAGCTCCTCAGCTCTTCCCATTCTCCAACCTGCGAAGTTACTTCGACCATCAGATCAAGGATGGACCGGGCGCTGAGAAGACTGACGGGTCTTCGGCGATGGAGGACGCCTCACAAGAACAGACACAGATCGTAGAGATTCCAGTACTGCTTAAAGACGGCACCAAATTTGATAGCTTCCCCAAGAACCATAAGCCTGCTCTGGACGATTCTAGCTACAAGCCCGCGGAGGCAGCACCTGTTGTCAGTTTCAACCCATCGTTCCCTTCGCAGCTCCTGAGGGCACCGGCCGTAGGGGAACCGGTAAATTACGCTACTCTCTTGGAGGCGCAGAACTCAAAACAGCAAGTACAACTACAGGAACAGCCAATCCCACCAGCAACTGTTTTACTTCCTCCAACCACGGCAGATTATCCTGCCACGGTTCAGTTCCTACCTCCAGTCCCATCCCAAGAACTGCAAACGCCTCCTCTACCTCAAGGAGCTAAACTTCCCACTTCCTCTCAGACACCAGAAACGTACAATGTACTACTTGAACCTTCAGTAACTGGTATCTATAAGCCAGTCAAGAATACAAAAAATACTAACCAAAATTCTTATCCTAAGAAATATAGGCCCGAGAATCACAAATATCCTCCCACTGGCGAGAGTGGCTCCGATTTTAACGGGAAAAAGAAGATTCAATTTCCAAAGAAGGAGCACTCGAAACATTCGAAGGAGCAGGAGAAATATAAACAGCAACAGAAAGAGCAACAGAATGTTGCAGCCACTGTGGAGGCAGCAAGCTTCCAGAAGGAGGTCCTCTCCCAGATACTGCCCTCACCCAAAGGGTCTGGCGGTGACGAGCAGGTAGCTACAGGACACCTACTACTGAACAAATAACACACAGTATCGGAGAACACATTTTCTTGGATGTATTAGTCTAGCCTTGAATAGTTTACATATGAAATAGAAGCAACACTGTTGTGAATGTGGGGGGAGGGGGGCGGGCTGCCTGAGCCACTGTTATCTATACAGAAAGAATTCATCATACTGTGCCTGTAATAGATCTATTCCACAATCAGCAAATATTTATTATACGATAAAATTAAACAACTGCAACGAACACCACTGACCAAAATTGAAAATGTGGAATCAACTTTACCTGGTGATATTCAATATGCACTGTGCATTGTTAATCAGGAAACACAGTTTTTAAGAGTAATTTTGGTGTAGCACATCTCAATATATCACCTACATGTTTTTTTTAAATTTGCTTTACGTAGCACCGACACAGAGAGGTCTTATGGCGACGATGGGACAGGAAAGGGTTGGGAGTGGGAAGGAATCGACCTTAGCCTTGATTAAGGTACAGCCCCAGCATTTGCCTGGTGTGAGAATGGGAAACCATGGAAAACGATCTTCAGGGCTGCCGAGAGCGGGCTTCGAACCCACTATCTCCCGAATGCAAGTTGACAGCTAAGTGACCCAACCATGCAGTCATTCGCACTGACAGAATTAACAGTACTACCAAGCGCAGGTACATGTATTCACGAGTGGGGACGTCTGACTCACATCCTTATAATGTAAGGCCATACGGGCGGATTTCTGAATCCAGTACGGAACGTAGGGAATTTTTGGCCAAAAGTAATGAAATAATATAGATAGACAATTTACTCTGCATGCATAAATTGGTGGTATTGATTTCACCATGTGCAACTATGTAGGCTAGGTGAATCCCCTTAGTTGTTCCTGCACGCAGTATTTAGCGTCATGTGGCCAGTGAATTCAGTTAGCCTGTGCTGCTGCGTAGTATGATAAACAGTTCGTGTGGTACAATTTCCTTTTCTTTTGCTGGTTTCAACGCTGGGAAGGAAATGACGGGAGAAACCGAAAATAACTAAGGAAACCTAAAAAAACGAGGCTAATAAAGCAAGAAGAAAAATATTTAAAGGATGGTAAATTTCTTTAATGAATGGCTTAGATTTTGGCTAAGAGGAATTATGTTTCCATAGTGTATTAGATGTTTTCACTTTAATTTTCTTAATATCTCTTTACATTACATTTCTCTCTTGCGTAGGGGCCACGAGGGAGAATGTAGGGACGTGCTGCAAATGAGTTAGTAACACTCAGAATTAACCGTCGAAAACTTGCACTTATTCCTGTTGAAAAGTAAAGTATCTAACCTAACTTTGCAGTAATTATACCTTAACTACTGGTATACAATAATCTTAAGGTATTTAATAAGCCATCTAAAGTAAAACGTTGCATTACTAATGGAGGAACACCATTATTTTAAGCGTATTTGCAGTAAATCCTAGAACAGAAATGAAATGTCGTATGGCTTTTAGTGCCGGGATATCCCAGGACGGGTTCGGTTCGCCAGGTGCAGGTCTTTCTATTTGACACGCCTTTATGCGATCTGCGCGTCGTGGTGAGGATGAAATGATGAAGACAACACATACACCCAGGCCCCGTGCCATTGGAATTAACCAATTAAGGTCAAAATCCCCGACCCGGTCGGGAATCGAACCCGGGACCCTCTCAACCGAAGGCCAGTACGCTGACCGTTCAGCCAATGAGTCGGACATCCTAGAACTGATTAATATTCAGTCCTAATCTGCGTCTGACGGTAATCATTGCCCATGCTACTTATTTCGACATCATTAATTAACGGAGGTTCGCAACTCAACCAGTCATGATAGTACAACCTTTTTTTAAAAAAGAAACTACACCATATTTGGCAAATTAACAAGGAACTAACCTATGTAAGCCATAACTATCGAAAGTTTACAAACTAGCCTATCGCTGAGAGTAGTCATTTTCATGAACTAATAAAGGACACTGAATTATCTAACTAACGTGTCACCGAATACTTATACGTGTGAAGAACAATGTGACATATTCAGATGTACCTTCGTAGTTATTATCTACTGTTCTTCTAAAGGCGATCCTTAACTTAGCACAAAAGGTAACTGTCATTATATCGTATAATAGGATCGCACCGAGAGAATCATAAATCCTCCACCACAATAACACGCAGTTACCCACATAGGGCAGATGCCGCCCACCCTCAACGGAGGGTCTGCCTTACAATGGCTGCACTCTGCTAGAAATAGCCACACGAAATTAAAAACCGAGAGAATTAACAACTCTAATGGAAGTTATATATTATTTTTGACACGTCAAGATAATTATTAAAAGAATGACGTGCATCCCTCTTGCATCCAATGAAAATGTGTTCTCCAACGTATGAAGAATCCAGGTAATGTGTTGTTATTTATTCTGGTGGTGTGTTCTTATAGAAGAATAACCGAGCACTTAACCAGCACTAGCACTTCCCAGCTGTACAGCACACGTAATCTAACCAACTTGTAGCACGCACTGTGATAGAATGAAAACAAAGTAATGTTGTACTAACAGCTTTCAGAGGAAATATTTACAAATAGTGTATACAAGTGGTGAAATGAGGCCTTATTAAAACAAACCCTAATGGTGTGTGGTACTATTAATGGAAGGTTATCGGGTGAGGTTCATCAACTGCTTAACATAACAGTTACAATAAGCTTTTTGAGTTGATCAAGTAGTTTAGTGTGGTATCACATTAAATCTTTATTTACGACCTGTTTACGTCGCATATAAATCAGAGCTCCCAGTAATCACCACGGCTTGATCGCCTTTCTTTCATTATTTCAGCCCCATCAACATCTCACGGCTTTTCTTGCCTCCCACATAATATATCCTTGGTTCGAAACCCTTTTACATTCCTGAACTTGCCTTCCCCAAAGCTTGAAGATCCTGCTCTGTATTCAACAGTGAATATAACTCTACTGTACATTCCTCGCAGCTGAACAATTCATGCTTCCTGCATAGAAAAACATCCTGATCTAATGCTGTCTCTAATCTACTCTATAAATTTCGCGACGTTGACGGCGCGCAGCCCATTTGACACAGTGACGATTCTACCCAACATCTCTATCAAAATCAACACAATAGGGAATAAAACACTCTATAAAACAAAGGAAACACACACCGATAACTAGCCCGTTTTACCCTTTGTTCCCATCACATTAAAACATATACACTTACGTCGGAGCTTGAACATGCATTGCAGCCCTGAACGTATTTAATCTTATAAAAACTGAGTAAAACAAGTGCCGAATTGGCTTACATTTAACTGATAATTACTTGACTTGAGGATCCCTAAACTAGTGTATCAAAATATTACCCTTGCATGCATATAGAGATAAGGACTCAACGTTACAGCCATCTTTCCATCAGCGACGAATCACATGACCGCTATGTTATGGATGCTTAGCCCATCGTAACAGCAGTCATCACGGGCTTGAAGGTCTTCGCCTCGAGTCCTGGTAACGCCATCGTTGTCATCTTCTTGTTCCTGGAATCATCTGGAGTGATGATACATTTGAGTACATCTGTATCACCCCTTGGCGTGATCGTACACAAGATCTCGACCTTAGTGATAGGCTACCATTTACTATAATCTACGCATAAATGTTAGTCCCGATTTATACGTCGCTAATTTATGGCAACTAGCCCGATAGAAATCAGTCTTTCTCATCGGTAATATCTGTACGGCACGCACACGTTATCATCGCGATCCACGAACGCGTTTTAAATGTTTATGGCACAGGACAGCGTTATTAGTTCTTGTGAGCTGACTCACAACGATCGACTAATAATCTCACAAAGCTCTCAAATGACTGTAGCTAGTAAGTTTGTGAAATGTCATGCCGCACTTGGCGTTTCGTAATAGTGAATAAAAATCAAGTTAGAACCAACTATAACTTATTACTGAGATTCACAAAGCGCTGAAAATTAATACGTTTCTGTAACACATAAAGATTACAAATGAGACAACTGCCACTGCGAATCGGAATCAATACGACTGACTGAATGAACACTGAGTGAATGCGAATGAGAGTGCGAATGAGTGCGCTTTCCTCTCCAAGCAAACTTTTATAGCCTTGAAAAGACGCCGCTCTTGATGTAAAGTCCCGGCTAACAGAGACTCCTTCTTTGTAACGGCCCATGCAGTGTCAACGGCCTCGCCTATGAATATGCACTTCTTTCAATTGGAGTAAATACTATTATCGACTCTTGGCATGTGATAATTCCGTTCTTAATTATGTGTCGAGTCCGATCTATGGAATTTAGCTTAGTGGCGGATATATCGACTTAAATTCAAATGTTTCCAGCCCTGGGAAAGCGAGGTTTGTCAACCTGAAACAACTGTTCTGTGGTTCCCCATGTTTAAATTACTTCTATTATGTAAAAAGTACGTGCCAATTATGAGCTTTCAGTAGGGTATGAAATGAACGCTAAAAGCGATGGCATACTGATAGAAAACGTGTGTGCATTTGTGAAGCGGAACTAGTAGTCCATCTAGTAGGCGTCGCGTTTTGTCATAGGTTAAGTGCTGTGCTGTTAATACAGCTGCATTTCGTAGGTGGGTTCGAATTCCACTTGAGCCTGTCAATTTTATTCGCTTTTTGTACTTCGAGAATCATCCACAGAACCAATTTATCCGAATGCCCTCACGTCGTGGGTTATTTATTTAAGTAATTAAATAATTATTTATTATTTATTTTGATACTGTTCTGGGCCATTTGGGCTGCTTATGCAGATGTTTTATAAGCATGGCTGGACGAGGATAGAATGGTTGGGGGTTTGTATCCGCTTGACTGAGCAACAGCCTGCTAGCACAGTAAGTATTCGAATAGATGGCCTTCTGCAGTAATGCACGTTTCAGCACGCCGTTGAACTGCCATTCAGACTCTTTGTAACATTGTAGGTGTTACAAATTCATAGGCTTCCGTAATAAGGTTTCGAAGACTTTCAGGATTTTCCGGCTGCTAAGCGTACACTACATCCTTCAAATAGCATCATAGGAAGGAGTCCAGTGGCGTCAAATCGGGCGAATTAGCAGGCCAGGTGACAGGTCTTCCCCTTCCAATCCATCGACCGGGATGTGTAAAATTCAGGTAGTTGCGAACATCTGCTGACATGTGAGGGGAAGCTCCATCGTGTTGATACCACATGGTTACACGCTCATTCAGGGGCACATCCTCTAGCAGCAATGGTAGTTGGTCTTGAAGAAACTGTAGGTACCAGGCTCCTGTCAAATGATCCTCAAATAAGTACGGTCCAGTTAGGTGATCACACAGTGTACCACACTAGATATTTACTCTCCCATCGTGCCTGAAATGCTGCCTGCCTTACCCAGTGGGGATTTTCAACACTCCAGTAGTGCATATTATAACGATTCGTAGAGCCAATATTATGAAATCGTGCCTCGTCCGATAAAATGTGAGATAAAAACGCTGGATCATTTGCCACTTGCGTCAGTATCCACGCACAGAAATCAACACGAGTTTCGAAATCTCCTCCGTGGAGTTCTTGAAGTAGTTGCAGGTGATACAGATGAAAAAACTGGAATGCAATATCCTTACAACAGACGACTGGCTGATGTTGGCATGTAGTGCTACTGCCCGGGTACTCGTGCGAGGATTCTCCCGGAAAGTGTCCAAAACCATCTCAGCAGTTTCACCGGACGTAACTGGTGTCCCTCTAACAGAACCTGTCCGGGAAAGTGACGAAGTTATACGCAAACGTCGCTTCACCCTCTTAAACGTATTTGCGTTTGGTTGTTGTCTGTGTGGAAATCTTTCCTGGTACAGGCGCTGTGCTTTCTGTGCGTTCTGTCTTGCTTTACCGTAGATGAGAAGCATGTCAACATACTCATCCGTTGAACACATAGCGAAGAAATGACTAGGACTGCTAGGCTACACCAATTGTCAGGCCACTACACTTTCAACATGCACGTTATTGGTCGAATGTGGCACGAATGGTCTCTTATTTAATCCTCAAAGTTTAAAATGTGAATAAAACATTTTTCGTTTCTGAGATTTGAACCCACCTACCAACGCAACATACGTCAACACGTCTGTGGTTAATCCACTACACCGCGGTGACTGTTGCCGCCAGGTTATTAGAAAGCTTACTTGGTGTAAAACTACGTCCCACTTCACAAAAAAGCACGTTTTCTATCAATATGCCATCGCTTTTAGTGATAATTTCATAATCAGTCGAAAGCTCATAATTGGCGCGTACATTTTACATAACTGTATGACAGTTTGTTGTATTGTGTAAATACCTGTCGCATACATGTTTTTGCAAAAGTCGTGCAGTGATGACGCAGTAAGTGCTTTAAAGGTGACTGTAGCTAGGTATACGGCAAAGGAAAATCGACCATCACCCCAGTGACGTTCGTTGGGATGCCTAAAAGCAGAAACATCATGCGCGGCTGACTCACCCAGTATATCACGAAGTTTGTATACCGTAGATCTTCGAAATATATTTGGGTATCTCTGTAGCACTTGGGTGAAATTAGTATGAGGAAGATATCTTACTTGGTGGGGCCACCCATTACGCCATTTGCGTATAATGAAAACTATTGATGACGGTTATATTGACAGCGAACGGTCTCTTAGAAAACGAAGGATGTAATTCCCCAGACAGATCTTACAATAAATCGGTGCAAGCAGCTATGTAGCAATGAAGATAATTACCAGTGATCTTGCGAACCTGAATGATTCAGTAACTACAAAGGAGTCTTTCCTAAGTACTTCATAATTTTGATGATGTAGCACTTATAGGCCACTTGTAAATCCTAGCATGCTTCAGGAAATAGTTTCTCCCTGTATATAGCTTTTAAACTTCGGAATATCAAATATTTTTAGAGGAACATTTCTGCGGGATATACCTTAACATATTTAACGTCAATGTAGATTAGGGCGAAAATTAAGAAACTTGACAAAGAAAACTTTGGGCAGCCGACAAGGGAAAGACAATCTACCATAAAGTCTCTGGAAAATCACGAAACCGTCCACGCTCAAGATCATATTGTCCCGAATGTCCTATTAAGTATCCTTGCGTGGAGTAGTGGTAGTGTGTCCCCTCTGGATCCAAAGGTCGCAGATTCGAACCTGGTAAAGATAGTTGAGTTTTCAACGATGAAAGGAAGACTATTGGGCATGTCATATCGTGTAATGTCAGTATATATAAGTTCACTGGTAATACATTCGATATCAACATTAACTGAAATGTTAACTATTGGTTACCTAATAGAGTTCTAGTATTTCTGTCATCTGCCAGAGTAAAACAACGTCGAAAGTGTTAAGCAGGCAGCCTAAACTATGTCATATCGAAATATCTGCATACGGTAGCTCAGACAGTAGTAGTAGTAGTAGTAGAAGCATCATCGTTGTGCCTGAAAAGACTGGTGTGTGATGGCGTTGTCGAGAAAATACCAACCCTCAACACACATATTATCAAGAATGAAAATTCTCTTATTTTAGTCATATTGTACTGAACCATAGATAAGAGAACCATGCCGGCCAGTGTTCGAGGCTGAAATTTTCCTGGCGAAGCGACGATATATCAAATAATCGTCATCATAATCACCATCAAAGGACTACGCTCTTTATATTTGAAACATTTCAAAAATTGATGGCCCGTTTTCGTCTTTGATCAGTATATTAAAGATTTTAAGAAAAATATGGTCTACGTATATATATGTATGTGTCCATCAGCCAATCACAACTTCTTACCGTCTAAAAAAATCGGCAACTCTTGGTCATACTTTATTCAGTTGAAAGAAGAGGGCTTTAAAAGCTTTAACACGGGCTTCATTATATTGTAGAAATATTGTTGATTGAAGGGAGAGGGCTTTAAAAGCTTTAACACGGGCTTCATTATATTGTAGAACTATTGTTGTTAGAAGGGAGAGGGCTTTAAAAGCTTTAACACGGGCTTCATTATATTGTAGAACTATTGTTGATTGAAGGGAGAGGGCTTCAAAAGCTTTAACACGGGCTTCATTATATTGTAGAAATATTGTTGGTGATGGATAGATGATCTGAGTGAGTTAACGGGAAGTAATTACAGATTTTACCCCGCAGGTGGCTGCAGAGTCTGGGTTCTCCGGTATCTCTGCAGGAGCTGGAGGTCACGGTATAGGTCTTGGAGGAGGAGGTGGCGGAGATGGTGACCGCGTCGAGTTCCAGATGCATGGGCAGCATGGACCACACTCCTACAAGTGGGGCTATGACACCGGTAAAGGGTGCGTATTCATTTTTTTAAATTTAAATTCGGCCAGCTATGGATGATGCCATTTCAATTGTTCTTTCTTTGTCCTATATTCCCGCATTCGTTTTCGGTGAGTTTCCTTTCTCTCTTCAGTCTACTTCTTGCATGTTTTCACTTTGGGCTTTTCCTGGAAACCACGGAGTCCTGAAAGTTTCTTTCGAAGACAGTCACGTTTCAGAATGTCATCACAAGTTGTCTCCACTTCTTGTAAGTCCTTTACCATCCCGATGAATCAGGCTGCTTGGTCTTCTTATCCAGAAAAAGGGCAACAATCCGACTGGACAGTGCTTATGACCTCATTTGTGTGAGGTGACGATAGAAAGCTATCCTCCTTTTCGAATAATGTACGTTATTTTTCACGTGTTAATATAGCTCATGTTTGTACCTTTTTCTGCATTCAACATTTCCTTTGACCAGAACCAAGACTTTCCTGGGATTTCTGGGATTCTAATTTATTTAACAAACCTTTACTATATATATATTTATTATTAGCAGAATACCAGTTGAATAAGTCTTCATTTATGGTCGTTTAATGTGTCCCATATGATGCCATATTAAGCTTTGACTGAATCGACTTCTAATATAAGGAAATGCATGGAAATTGCTATCCAGTAACACAATACAATCCTCCATTTCATAGTTAAACTCTCCTCACTATCTACCGTATTCCTGGAACAATAATATCAGGGGACATTTCACAATAAGTACATGTCCAGCAACACAAGTGGAGGGTTCCGCAACAGATTTCAACTAGTGGTGAGAAGGCATTTTCCAGACTTCTGTTCTGCTCTTTAATAATAATAATAATAATAATAATAATAATAATAATAATAATAATAATAATAATAATAATAATAACAGAGTGATTCTGAAGCTATGGTAGGCTAAATGATTTTGGAATGGAACGGAGAGTCAGAGCAATGCCAAAAGGATAATAGAGAACTCTTCAGACCATAAAATATGTTATGTAGTACACAGCTTACAATAAATAAAGATTCTGGATGGATTTTATTCGTTAACTGGGCCACAACTTCACATTATAAATTCTTTGAGCGATTATTATTATTATTATTATTATTATTATTATTATTATTATTATTATTATTATTATTATTATTATTAGTCCGACTCGTTGGCTGAATGGTCAGCGTACTGGCCTTCGGTTCAGAGGGTCCCGGGTTCGATTCCCGGCCGGGTCGGGGATTTTAACCTTAATTGGTTAATTCCATTGGCTCGGGGGCTGGGTGTTTGTGCTGTCCCCAACATCCCTGCAACTCACACACCACACATAACACTATCCTCCACCACAATAACACGCAGTTACCTACACACGGCAGATGCCGCCCACCCTCATCGGAGGGTCTGCCTGACAAGGGCTGCACTCGGCTAGAAATAACCACACGAAATTATTATTATTATTATTATTATTATTATTATTATTATTATTATTATTATTATTATTATTATCAATTTTATAATTACATATGCCATGCTGAGAAATTCTCGATCTGTTTATCTATTGAGACTGAAGGTGGTAGACATCAACAGTATGATGTGTTGTGTTTATGTTTCAGGCATAACCGCCAATTCAGGTATGAAGAGAGAGATACCCACGGTCATGTGAAGGGTCACTACGGTTTCTACGATAAGAGTGGAAAACTACAGGTTGTCAACTACTCAGCGGACCCTCACAATGGTTTCCACGCGGAGGGTAATTTTGGCAAGCATAGTATAGCATAAATTTTAAGATCAAAGCAGCTCCACAGCGGGGCATTTCGAACGTTTAAAACTGAGGAGATTTCGCTGTCTGATATTTCACCGACTGATCACTGAATTTCTTATGTTTTAATCCATCGTAATTTCAATATTCAGTACTAATTATTCTGATATTTTAATACACTCATATTCATGAATTAAGGATAATCGGAGCTTTTGGCTTCACACAACATGGCACTGTACTAAACTAGTGCTGATAGCACAGCACATGTTGAAAACACAAGAAACACACACTCATACCCCGTTTATTTCAGAACAGGAGCAAAGAAAGTAAAATCGCACACATAATACAGATTCTAAGTTCCTGTCCCACTGTGTTTTAGCATGTACACAGGTTGCAATATGGTATGTGATGACAATACTTATTGGCACATGCATTACGGCGGATTGGCATCAGATTGTCGAGCAGCTGTTGGGGTATGGCCTCCCATTCTTGCAACAGTGCCCATCGGAGCTCTGGAAGAGTCCTTGGAGGTGGAAAACGTGCACCGACACGTCGACCAAGAGCCTCCCAGGTGTGCTCGATGGAATATAGGGACCGTGCGTATAGCGAGTGCTGCCATCTGGTGGCTTAATCTGAAGTAACTGGTAGGAGCGCTAGGAGCATTTTTCACCATCGAGTTAAGTCTTACTAGCTGTAAGTCTTTGACTTTTCGCATTGCTTACTGAGGTAGCCTACGTTTTGATTAGGTTCTTTCAGCATATTCTCTAAACATGAACGAAACTCATAGAACCAGTAAACGCAGTAAATGTCACATGAACTGTTCCGTGTACGGTTGTAATTACACCTACTAAAACAGCCCACCAGGAACGAATTATGTTTCGTTTTCCAGCCGCAGCTGCCCGTAAGATCAGGAGGGAAGCATGGATAACATCTTTAAAACGTTCAACACTTGATGGAAAACCGTGGGTTCCTGCCAGGAATTCAGATTGAAAGTTCTTCTTCCACCATATATATGTGATGGCTATCATTAAGCTCTCTTCCTTTCCTCAAAGTAGATTTCCTAAAATACTTAGAACTCCACATAATTTTCTGAAAACCTACAAGAATAACAGCATTCGACATAGCTGATTAATTCAAATTATACGTATTCACAACATATTTCAATAAGTAAACAACAACAGCTGATGTTATTCTGGTGTTTCTCCTACCGATGAATAATCGTCTCTTCCGCTAGGGGCGCTGCGGTCGAAAATTTGTTGTTACGCGCGGTCCCTATAGGTCGGAAGAAGAGGCAAGTATCTGGTACCTATTTTACCCCAGATGATTATATGACAAAACTCACTGTTGGAATTATACCTGGACTCGTCAGTGAAGAGAACCTGGGACCACTGTTCCACTGTATACTGTATTCTCTATATCAGGCGTTACTTGCTCCTCTTAGGGCACTAGTCAGTGGAAGGCTTCCGGGCGAATAATCCATGCCTGTTGAGTCGTTAGTACACAGTGTGTGTGGAAACAACTGTTCCAGTGGAGCGGCAAGGTCCTGAGCAAGGCCTTCTCTGTCTGCGTCTTCGGGCACTTATGGTGATATATCAGTTCCCTCTTGCTGTTGTTCACTGTGGACGTCCGATGCTGTAGCGCCGGGATGCGTTTCCTGTCTGATGGAATCGTCGTTCTAAATTTGAGATGACACATGAAGCTCCTGTGACATGTCTTCCTGTGTTTGTCCAGCCTCTAGACGCCCTATTTATTATCCTGCCCTTCATTAAATCATCAATACGTGTTTACTGAACCATTTACGACCTACAAGCACCAGTAGAACGCCCGAAAACAACCGCACACTTCCTCTTGGCACCGAACTCTTGGACAATGGATTCGCACCTGTGAGTCATTGGTGTGCTTACAGCGCCAATACGCCCCTGATCGAGGTCACAGTCACCGCAAATTGCTTTGTATGGCATCCGGGCGTGATTATAAGCCGCAACATGAACGCCAAAGTTTTGTTTGTGCACGGCTCAGCATTATCCTTAATTTACGAGCACAAGTGTATTTGTGGTTAGAAATACATTAGAGTTACAAAAACATTTTTATAATTCGTACCCAGAGAATTGTAACTCTGAAGTGAGCAGTACTCTGTGGGCTAATGAATTATAAGATAGGCCTATGTCAGGGGTATGGGGGGGGGGTCTTTTAGCAAGGTCGGCCCACTTCATCATCCTTTTGGATAAACGTTCAAAATCATCTTCGCATAAATTTAAAAACCATCGTTTATCATCCAGAGATGATTCCTTTAATGTTATATGTATAGAAGGGACTCGCTTCGAAAAGGAGGAATATCGTTTTGGTGGTTATATTTTCTTGATTAATAACGGGTAATCATATCCCTAAAACGAAGCTCTTACTACACATTACTTTCTCGCAACCACTATATTTTCCATCTGCGAACACTTCTGAGAAGTAAAGAGTGATTTGGTTTTATTCTGATTAACGCTCAGTTTAACAGCGTCCATAATACTGAAACACAATTATAAATGAAGAAGCTTGTGTCTCGCTGTTGGAATAATGAAGGAAGAAATTAATGCCATTGCCAATTTATAGTTTTTTTGTTACAATGAAAACTGTCAATTGTATATAGCATATCATAAGGGTGCTATATGATGTACTTTAGCGATACATTTAAATTTCTTTTATTTTTTTAACTAAATTTAAAATGTTGCGAAGTCTTTTTTCGTATTTCTAGAAAACTCAGGCTCATAATATTTCTATTACTCGTCAACAAAAAGTAATCAACGAGAACTAGAAATTTTATTTATCAGATCTCTCATTACTTGACTGGTAAACTAAGTTTTAAGTGGCAGGTATGTTCATTTTCTCGAATTTTCAGGTCGATTGAATACTTGTAAGTAGAGTAAACTCGTATCCTCATATTCCTTGAGGTGGCGCAGCTCTTTTCAAGCACACCCCCAATGGAAACTGCTGCGTGTGCCACTTTAATCACATGCCAGCCTTCCTGCCATTTTTAAATTTCTGGAAGAACCAGGAATCGAACCCGAGCCTCGGAGGACTAACCGTTACGCTAAGGAGGTGGAGTAAATCCTGTAGGTAGGGGTAATCAGGAGCCTAATCCTTGCGAGCCTCATAAGTTCGTTTCATCTACCGTACCAAGCTATTACAGAGAGAATAGTGCATCGTGAGGTAAAAATCTTCAATCTTAGTTTTGAAATGTAGCAGATGTAGAATTTAAAACTGAATTACGGACGCCAATAAACATATTATTTTTGTAAGTTACTCGGGAGTTGTGTCAGAGTATAAGAAATCTAGCATTTGTAGTATACGAGGATTCTTCCTATCTGAAAATCTTATTTCGATAAGAATAGGTAGGCTATAGTATATGGTTGTTTCTTCGTTTGTATTGTTAAAACAAGAAAAGTGTACCTCGAGGTACGCAAGGCTGCTTAAGTGAAAGTTCACAACTTATAAGAAAGGACTGTTAAGTAATGTAAATTCTTTCTTGTGTAGAGGAACAATAGCTGGTCACTTTCTTTCAGCGAGGACATCTCGCACCAACAATAATAGCACATGGCTACTTTCTTCTCTCGCTGACACAGTCTGGAACCACTGGGTGGCCTTTGTTGCGTGAACCTCTATTTTCTTTTCACTTTGTTTTTCCACCGAAGAGAAGGCTACTTCCGCACAAAAAAGCCAAGAGGAAGCAGCAATTTCTGAACTTTACGATATTGTCTGAGTTAGTGTTTTGCTTAGTACAGGGGTAGCATAGTTTCCGGAATACAGAGCACTTGAAACGCTGTTTGGTCGTGCTATTTCTGACCACTTCCGTTTGACGAGAAGAGATTGTAACAGCATTATATTGGTATCCTGTTGATGACACCACTTTAGATTGTACTATCCCACGATTATGCTTCGTTATTTATATTCCTTAAGTCATTTAAAGTGTTTGATTAAAGGTACCCGTACTAGACAAATAATTTTCTTATTCGAAACGGGGTGGTGACTACTGATACGCACTATTTGCAATACATATTTAAAAATCGTTGCGTAGTTCACATATGCGTCAATATTACTCACGATGAGTTTCTTTCTTTCTTTCTTTCTTTCTTTCTTTCTTTCTTTCTTTCTTTCTATCTATCTATCTATCTATCTATCTATCTATCTATCTATATATCTATCTATCTATCTATCTATCCCCCCTCCTCCCCTCTCTCCATCACGACAGACTTCAAAATTTCCTCTTTTCATATTGCCACAGGTCCTTCTGTTCGTATGTCTTTCATCGTGGCCTTCAGCTCCATCCAAGGTCTACAAATTGTTCTTAGACAGAAAATATAGTCCGAAATTCTCAAGCAGTTGGCGAAAATGTTATCTTCTACGCTGTAAACGTCTTAGATTATTGCTCATCTACTTCGCTCTGCATAATCTAAACTTCGCGGGTCGACGATAATTCTGTTGTAGGCCTACATTCATATACATTAAATGGAATGTTCCAAAATACTTGCCATACCTAGATAAGTTATAAAATACTTCGTTAATAATCTTGTCTCCTTAATTCAACGAATCTCTCAGAAACTGGTGCTTTGGTGTAAGATATAGTGCTGTACGTTAAGCAAACAACTGAAACATAACTTTAGTGTTCGGGGCGTAGAGTATACAGAGTAGTATGCAGCGTGGGCGCCATAGGTCAAGTACTCCTTGTTTAAGCAATTCATTCTCTCAGATTGCTTCATACCGACCCAAACATCCTTGGCTGAAAGAAGTCCTCCTCTATCCGTAGGTCATCTTGTGTGAACTCTCAGTGGTGTTAAACAAATGATTCGTCAAATCACTACTGCAAATAGCATCGGAAGCTGCACAATATTTACAGACGGAGAAAGTTGGCGACATCCAACAGTCCAATGTCCTGATTACTAGGCGACCATTAACACGTTGGTGAACGGTTAAAATAATGTTCATTCGCCTCGAACTTTCTCCAACCCCTCATGCCTGTACTGCGATTAAAGTAGAACAAGCAGCTTGCCTTAAATATCTATTATTCAGACTTATCGTAGATTATTTCCCATTCGCTTTGCTATATTAAAATTGCACGGCTGAAATTAGTATGCTTCCTAGGACAGCTTCCTCCCACATTTAAGCCTGACTCTCTGTACGCACACTCGCTTTCTCGTAGTACATTGTACTGTTACATTTCCGAATAAATCCTTTTCGCTGTCCGGCTCCATGGCTAAATTGTTAGCGTGCTGCTCTTTGGTCACAAAGATCTTGGGTTCGATTCCTGGTGGGCTCGGGAATTTTAACCATCATTGGTTAATTTCGCTGGCACGAGGCCTGGGTGTATGTGTTGTCTTCTTCATCATTTCATCCTCATCACGATGCGCAGGTCGCCTACGGGAGTCAATTCAAAAGACCTGCACCTGGCGAGCCGAACATGTCCTCGGACACACCCGGCATTGAAAGCCACATGCCATTTCATTTTCTCCTTTTCGCTAAAGTTAGATTAACAGCAAATTATTGAAAACGTATTCAATATATACTTATCCTAAAGTTTAATTAATCTGTTTATCAAATCTTTCGTCATTATCAACCAGTCTGTTGTATAAATTAACGTAATAACTGCTCTTCAAATAAAATACAGCTTGCTATCTCTTCTCAAGTAGTTTGACACTGGTATATTTAAATAAGTGGGAAAATAATTGCACGTTTCCTAAAAGAAAATTAGTCTGCTCGAACTAATACAGGAACTTTTCCTCTAGTACAAATAGGCCCTATCATCCATGTGAATAACATTGCAGATTGGGACGTTAATCATTGGAATATAATCTATTATTTCCTAGCAATTTCCTTAGCTAAGGATAGAGCTAACATGTTCTTTAGTCACCCGCACATAGGGTCTACTTCCTTTTTCCGAAGATTTGTGAGATGATTCTGTTTCTTTGAAAAATAACCGAGTCAGTATGGTGGAGTAAGCAAATCACCGTGTAGTACGAGTTTCTTGGTACAAAAGTAGCGAGTTCACCATTAACCAGTCGCAGATAGAACACGGGAAAAGAATACTGTACACCCCGCTGATGGGCTTCTTACAGAGCATTTGAGTACTAATTTATTATGTGTATAATATATTCTGCTTTGTATCTGTATTTATGATTTTATACATTCAAATAAAACTATTCTACAGTTCAAAAATACATCTCGAGAGTAGAATTGTAAGATAACACTTTTGTATTCCACATGTTCATACTCTTCCGATGATGAATTCTAAATGGATCCTTTAAAACTGTCAAGCAGTTTATTTCTCTTACTTTTATATATTAGTATTTCATAGATGTTGATTTCATATTTTTATATTTATATAAATGTATCTAGTCTATGGCTTGTTGTGTTGTTAAGTTTGTAGACTTTTGTACGATTCATATGCATTTATAATATTTTCCAATAAACACAGTATTATAATAATGAAGTCTTAGAAGTCCCTTCTTCCCTACTGCTCATGTCTCCTGCATTCCTAGAGTTGTGAAGTCCAGTTGAATACAGGTAGCAAGTTTCACAGCAAATTCACAGTTGTCTTCTTCCACTCCTGAAATGAATCAGAACAGTTGGTGAGTTTAACTCTTTCTTAGGGTTATCATTAATTTTTAAATTCATTTAGCTTTAATTTCATACCCTGAAGGGGTACGGCGGGTTTCTAGAGGGTTACGTCCTATTTCAGGTCAAGGAGATGTGTAGAGGTGATATGAAGAGCGGAGAAGGGTGAAGTGGAGAGTGGTGGTGGTGATTATTGTTTTAAGAGGAAGTACAACTAGGCAACCATCCTCTATATAACACTAATCAGAGAGAAAAATGGAAGGGGCCCGACACTTCGAAAAATGAAGGTATCGGCCAAAGAAAGACAAGGGCCACGAAGGGCGTGAAAATGAAAGACTCCCTAGCCCTCGCAAACCTAATAGCGTCGGGGTCGGAAAAGAACAAGAGTTGACCAAGGGGGGTCGGATAGGATAGATGAAAGTGAGGAGCCTGGCACAAGTAAGTGGAAACAATGTCAGGACTCAGCTGAGGGCCCCCGTGGTGAAGTGGAGAGCCCGTAGCCTATAAAAGGAACTGTACAGGCATTCATTTTAGTGAGGAGAATAGAAAACCGCGGAAAACCATTCTGAAGTCAGCCGAAGGCGAAATCAGCCCAAAGCAGAACTATAAGGCCATGGTAAAGCCTACTTTGCTCGGGCCATCATTACTGGCGACTACTATACAGAGTGTTCGGAAATACGTGAACCGGATATATGAACGTCAGAGGGTTGGTCATAATGATAAATAATTTGAAAAAAATAATATCGATATCTCGCGCCACTGCCATTTTATGAGCTGCTGAAGTTACCCAATCAGATCGCTTCGCAGGCGAACTCGAATGGGCTTTACGAGGAGGTGTTGCAAAATCTGCAGGTGGCTTAAGACCAGAGTCATGCCGGTGTCACCTTGCTATGGCGCGCTCCAGTCATTTCGGAGGTCCGTGTTCAACTTTCTGCCATGGTGATTTTCTTTTTCTTCGATTGGTGCTTTTAAACCGGTCTTAAACCACATGCAGGCTTAGCAACATCGCTTCACAAAGCCTACCTGAATTCTCCCGCGAAGCGATATGATTGGGTAACTTCAGCAGCTGATAAAATGGCGACGGCGCGAGATATCGACATTTTTTTTTAAATGTATCAGTATGACCAACCCTCCAACGCTAATATATTCGGTTCACGTTGTTTCCGAACACCTTGCAGACGTCCAAGATCTGAGAATACATTTTTATGTAAAGTGTTATGAATAGCTTTCTACTCACTGGGATTCTCCCTTTCCAATAATTCTCCTCTATCCTGTCCTCTCTGATGAATACTAGGGCTTAAATTACATCAAATATTTATATATTTCTGATCTTTCGCTCACGTGCGCGTGAGTGTGTGCGTAATGGCCAATAGAAAGCATATGGAGAATCATGAGGACATAGCGCGCTGTCTTTTGAGACATAAGAAATGCATGATTAGTTCATGTGTGTTATGAGTGCCACGTAAACAGCCTGTTCGCAACAAGCCGCTACTCCATACCGACAGTGACGTTGTCACATTTATATTCTCCTCCAATCGCCGATATTGTCATTACGTAACTTTTATTTGTTTTGCGTCGTACCAACACGGACAGGCTTCATGGCGGCAATGGGATAGGACAGGGCTAGGACTGGGAAGAAAATAACTGTACCCTTAATTGAGTTATAGCCCCGGCATTAACTGGTTTGGAAATGGGAAACTACAGAAACTCATCTTCACAGCTGCTGATAGTGGAGTTCGAACCTATAATCTCCAAATGCAAGGTAAGTGTCGCGTAACGAACTCCCTCGGTGTCTTTAAGTAACGTAGAAATCAGTAAGCCGGGCTGAGTGGCTCAGACGGTTGAGGCGCTGGCCTTCTGACCCCAACTTGGCAGGTTCGATCCTGTCACAGTTCGGGGGTATTTGAAGGTACTCAGATATGACAGCCTCGTGTCGGTAGATTAGCTGAGATGTAAAAGAACTCCTGCGGGACAAAATTCCGGCACCTCGGCGTCTCCGAAAACCGTAAAAAGTAGTTAGTGGGACGTAAAGCAGTAACATTATCTATATATTAAAAAGTTTACTAAAACAGCTTTGGCAAATCCGTTCGTACGTTCTACTGGACCGATTTGCTTCCTTCCTGTTTTATTCTCTCCGGGATTACCCACCGGTAAATCACGAGATATTGACAGGTCTCTAAGTTTAGCCAACTTTGAGTAAACATAAAATCAAATCATTAAATGATCACTCCAATAGTTGCAGGCGAAGGCTTACCCTAACCCGCAATACATTCTGTACTTAGCAGGTTGCTAAGCGACTAATACTTCCATTAATATTCTGATATATGTGATAGTAATGTCATTGCAAGCAGCCATGTTTGATTACTGCCTGTCAATTATTAATTTGAAACAATTAAGTTTATTCAAGTGGTCAACATATTCAATACAATACATTCGCGAGAATGCTTATAACTTAAGCATGGCACCCCCGGAGGTCCGGGTTCGATTCCCGGCTCTGCCACGAAATTTGAAAAGTGGTACGAGGCTGGAACGGGGTCCACTCAGTCTCAGGAGGTCAACTGAGTAGAGGTGGGTTCGATTCCCACCTCAACCATCCTCGAAGTGGTTTTCCGTGGTTTAGCACTTCTCCTCCAGGCAAATGCCGGGATGGTACCTAACTTAAGGCCACGGCCGCTTCCTTTCCTCTTCCTTGCCTGTCCCATCCAATCTTCCCATCCCTCCACAAGGCCCCTGTTCAGCATAGCAGGTGAGGCCGCCTGGGCGAGGTACTGGTCATCCTCCCCAGTTGTATCCTCGACCCAGAGTCTGAAGCTCCAGGACACTGCCCTTGAGGCGGTAGAGGTGGGATCCCTCGCTGAGTCCGAGGGAAAAACCGACCCTGGAGGGTAAGCAGATTACGAACGAACTATTTTCCATATGTTAATGTTATAAAATGATTTCTTTTGCTTATTGAGTTGTATGTACGTATATATGAAGTTTAAATATATCACGGTATTGGTCTGTAGGTGTAAGTGATTGTACTTTTTTCTTTTTGGCCATTGATGTTATTCTTGTTCTGTTTTCATTACGGTTTTATACGTGTATACATTCACGGAATCTCTTTTGTTAATTTTGCATTATTGTTGACTTTCTTTCCAGAATAAATTATGATTTATTAAAATTTATCACTGTATTGCCTACCTTTACCCCATTGAAATTTAAAAGTCTTTGATATATAGAACAAAAACTACCCTTATTCAGAATGTGTGTATATATCGGGTGGTCCACCAGGCCCTTGCGATCCAGTTTTATGCATCCTTTCACATCGGTCCCTCTCCCCAAACCAGGGTTATATAACGAGATGTGTGTTTACGGGCTAGAAGACAGCAGGAATCGTAAGCGCCACTATTAATTCATTATGGGTACCTCGAATGAACATGTAATACGAGTACAGATACACAGAACACGTACTTCAAAACAGGAAGTGGGCGCACAGACCGGGAGCACAGTACTGTATAGGCTGGGAAGTGAGCGCCTTAGGTCAAGTGCCGCAGTAGCTCACATGGCAAGTGGGCGAGGAGATATACAATATGATAGTGGACAGTTCTCAAGGTAGGAGGTTCGAATCCGAGGTTGGATTTTTTTAACAGCCAGTTGCCTGGGATGTGGTAAGTTTGCATACTTGATAGTTTCCAAGGACTGATCTGTTTATTTGACTCTGTAAAAGATCGTATGGTTCGCCTCTGTGGTGTAGTGGTTAGCGTGATTAGCTGCCATCCCCGGAGTTTCGGGTTCGATTCCCGGCTCTGCCACGAAATTTCAAAAGTGGTTCGAGGGCTGGAACGGAATCCACTCAGCCTCGGGAGGTCAACTGAGTAGAGGTGGGGTCGATTCCCACCTCAGCCATCCTGGAAGTGGTTTTCCGTGGTTTCCCACTTCTCCTCCAGGAAAAGGCCGGGATAGTACCTAACTTAAGGCCACGGACGCTTCCTTCCCTCTTCCTTGTCTATACCTTCCAATCTCCCCCCCCCCGCAAGGCCCCTGTTCAGCATAGCAGGCGAGGCCGCCTGGACGAGGTACTGGTCATCCTCCCCAGTTGTATCGTGACAGAACCGGGAATAGAACCCGGACCTCTGGGGTGGCAGCTAATCACACTAACCACTACACCACAGAGGCGACCTATTGTCAATATGATCAATGAAAGTAACACATTTCAACTAGCCCATACCAGAAGACATGGTGCATTCTAAACACTAGATCACCGAGCTCGATAACTGCAGTCGCGTAAGTGCGGCCAGTATCCAGTATTCGGGAGATAGTAGGTTCGAACCCCACTGTCGACAGCCCTGAAAATGGTTTTCCGTGGTTTCCCATTTTCACACCTGACAAATGCTGGGGCTGTACCTTAATTAAGGCCACGGTCGCTTCCTTCCCACTCCTAGCCCTTTCCTGTCCCATCGTCGCCATAAGACCTATCTGTGTCGGTGCGATGTAAAGCAAAAAAAAAAAAACACTAGATCTCGGCAACAAAGGCGTTATTCAGAATATTTCATATTTCGATGTTTTAAGTGAATAATAGCCGTGTCATGACAACTTCGCGAAGAAAAACAGAAATGTTTTGAGGCAAATTCAACTGAGTCATGTCTGTATATGGGCTTAATTTCTTAAATCATAGTGCAGCGACTTCCTATTCATCACGAAGTTTTCAGAGGAGGCGAATTTTCACGCGAAATGTGATGTCAATAAATAAAATCGGCACTACTATTTTAGGTGAAGCCCTATTCTTACGATCCCTCCATACAGTAGGGATCTGACGGTATAGTAATGTGGCGTGGAATCTAGAACCATCGTAGCACTGGCCCGTCATTTTTCGAAGGAAATATTGACAGCGAAAAGTATCTGGAAATGCTGGGTGACTGGCTGATGCCGACATTGTACTGTATATTATCAGAGAACGACCTGCTTGATTCGTGCAAGACGGTGCCCGACCGCACTACGCCAGGGATGTGTGAGACTGACCGAATGACACGTTTGCTGAAACACTGGATTCGTCGCAGACGACCGGTTGAATGGGTCTCACGATCACCGTCTTTGAATCGATGGGCTTTTCATTCTGGCGGTATCCAAAGTCTGGAGTAAACAGTGTGAAGATTTGCGATTCGGCCTGCTTACACACCAGGATTGAGGACGAATGCCATGCCATAAACCAGGATTATGGCCCCCCGTGAGCTTAACAACTTGAAATTCCGCTTACAGACCTGCCTGGAATGGGACAGAGCATACAATATATTGAACACGTTATGTGATATCGCCTGTGGCGTGGGATTTTCCGGAAACATCGAACAAATCTGTGAGGAGGGAATATGTCCAGAAGACGTCAGAACCTGCTGTCTTCATGTTCCCTTCTGCAAGATCTTGGTCCATTTACTTTCACGGCTACCACAGAGGTTGGTTGTGTTCCTTTAAGGACTAGATTTAAAAAGTACCATCGATGAATATCGTATCCATTTGATATATTCTGAATTTCGCTAAGTTTTAAAACCCACAATGTGATTCTCTCTATCGTTCACAAACATAAAATATCAACAATGTTCGCAACTATTTCGAGTGATTTGAGCGCATCATGAAATTCCTATGAACTGCTAGGATTTTAATCAGAGCAGTACCATATGAAAATGAAATGTCGTATGGCTTTTAGTGCCGGGATATCCCAGGACGGGTTCGGCTCGCCAGGTGCAGGTCTTTCTATTTGACACCCGTGGGTGACCTGCGCGTCGTGATGAGGATGAAATGATGATGAAGACAACACATACACCCAGCCCCCGTGCCATTGGAATTAACCAATTAAGGTTAAAATCCCCGAGCCGGCCGGGAATCGAACCAGTACGCTGACCGTTCAGCCAACGAGTCGGACAGTACCATATGATGTCAATGTAGGTACGCCTCCTTGCATCAGCAATACTAATGGGCCACTCACACGAATCCTCGATGGCTTTTCTTTCGACATAGTTACATAACTTCTGTCTGTTAAGGGGAGACGTTGGTAGAAAGCAGGAAATAATCAGAATTTCTGTTATTGGTTTTCTTGAAGTTATATATCAAGGAAAATATAATCCCTACGTTTGGTATTGAAGTTCGAACTGAAAATGGCATTTAGATATTAAAGAATCACGCACTGTAGTATGTCACGCCAATTATTTAGCCTTCGTTGTAATGAAAGATGTCTTTTTACGAAGTAATGTGATGAATGGGAATAATTTTATGCATGCAAATATTCAAAAGAAATTATCGAAAAGATACCAGAAAGTTCAAACAATTACAGGAAATCAACAACAACAAATTTAGAAAAGAGTTACTGCACTTTGATGTCTCAGTACTTTTATAGATTATCAACATATTTGAAATTTTAAATTTGTTGTCATAACTTATTCAAAATGTGTACCGAAAGACAGTGGCGTATAAAAAAAGTTTATACAGTCGAACTTCGATATCTCTAACCTCCATTAATCGAATTTTCAGTATCGATTTCACGAATCAAACATTTCCTCCCTTGAAGCAAAAAATACTCTTACTCGAATTTTGTGCAACATTAACTGTGAAATACGGTATTGGTGGTTTGTAGGAACAGATAAGACGTAAAGAAAGGCTTACAGTGATGCTGGGAGCTAATATGACGGGAAACGAAAAACTAAAACTTCTAATGATCGGAAAATCGACGAAGCCTCGTTGTTTCTCGGGTGTGAATTAATTACCGGCCACGTACGAAAGCAACCCCCAAAGTCGCAGATGAAAAGCTTCATTTACGAATTGACGGGAAGTTTCAACGTGAAGGGAGGGAAGGTTAACAGTAACAAACAGAAGAGACTAAAGGATTTGTTTCCAACGGTGTTAACCGAGGTATGTTTCTTGTTCCATTACTGTATGTATTGTACCCTGTCTTTAAAAAAAGTTACTATAAGGGTTATAATTAAGGTGATGCCGTAAAATAGAGTTCGTCTGTATATTTTTAAATAGGTACTGTTAAAAATAATGTATTCATTACAAGCCTGTAGATACATATGATTCAATTATGAGCTGCTCATGCTCAAAAACGGTATTCTCTATATTTCGAAGTTTCGATAACTCGAAATAAAATTTGGCTCCCAATGTGATTCGAGATATCGAGGGTCCCTGTAAATCATTAACTTAAAATAAAATTACCGCCGGGGCTCTTAAACATTCACAGCAACTTTTAGGTCATATTTTAAATTAGTGTCCCAAGTTTCATTTGGATTTGATGCAAATTGTGGAAGATATGTGCAATCAAACATATGACTGTAAATCTGTTTGCGTCTCCCCTTAAACCAGGGTCTCTCAAACGCTCAAAATCTCACGCGTGCATATCAAGGCGCAGAGACTCCGTGCACTGTGCATCGTTCCGAATTCGGCTGAACTCGGCTTGACTCGGATGGTGTAGTGAGCTGAGAGCGACGAAGCGTTCGGTGATAGACGGCTTGTTTATCAGTGAAATTGATAAGCGCAAGACAACAATATAATAATAATGGAGCAACCTCTTTCAAAGAAAGCAAAGACTTCCGAAAGTCAATTTCAATCGAACTGGGAACTTTCGTATTTCTTTGTCAGTCGTGACGATAAAGCCAAATGCTTAATCCGTGGGAAAATAATTATGTGATAAGTTAATCAAAAAATATTTTCCAATACAAAGGCTTAGCTCAAATTCTACGAGAATTTGTCGAAGGAAGATTTTCCTAAGCTGCATCGAGAAGCAGCTAACATTATTTCTATATTTGGTTCCACATGCATATGTGAAAGGTATTTTTTCCTGCTTTGACTTGTACGAAAACTAAATTGCGTGCGAGTAGGCCTATTTCTGATTGTAATTTAAAGAAGGCTCTCAAATTGCTGTCAGCCAGTCCGTTGTTCCAGGCATAACTGGTATCATTGCAAAGATAAAAGAAAAGAAGAGCTAGAGAAGATAAATTGTCTGCTCAAACCAAATTGAGAGAAGAGTGTTTTAACACCGGTAACGTTGTCCCATACAACAGTGTCCCCGCTCACCGCACATAAACATTTCGCAGTGAGTGGAGGATCAGCGGAGAAGGTGGAGAAGGCGAAGACAGGCCGAACGTGTGAGACAGGTGTAAGGGAAGTGGAGTGGGAGTTTGCACTCTGGTCAACCTAGTGAAGTCGTCTCCTGCACCTTGCGCCCGTGCACTGCACGGCGCATGCTCCCTGAGAGGCCCTGCCTTAAACTTACGTTTGCTGTTTTTTCTCGTGATTGTGTTTTATGAAATTCTCCGTCACATCTTTCCTTTTCCCCGCTTTAAATTCCGTCCGCTAAACGTTTCTGGAATTTGGATGTGACGCCTGATATTACGTAAAGATAAATACCACATTCACCGAGTATTATATTTTTAATCACCACAGTGTTCGTTTTTCTGCTAATACCACACGCTTACTAACTCGGAATAATTAATGTATTGTAATGTGGTGCGACTCAAGCAGGTCAACAAACTTCACCGGAGAGGGAGGGGGACGTTTATGTATCCTCCAACATATAGACAAGTTCCTCATATAGGTGAACGCATACAGCTTGTCTCCCTTACCACCTCCCAGAGAGACCGAATTCGTTAGAAGTCCCACCAGCAGAACAACTGTCTCCATCCTACGCATGCTGTGAAAATGATTCCAGGACGTGACTAGAGAAGTTATCTTTGTAAATTAGAATACTGGATTGTAAGCTCATGACCATTTATTCAGATCGAACCCAGTGGAAAACTCATGTGAATAACAAACTAAATGAACATTTCAACAATATATATGAAAAATGGTGAACATATACACGTATTTTATGGATATGTTAACCCAAAAGAATAAATAAAACGCAAAACGACACGCAGCTTAAATACCGGCGTATTTTTCACATTTATTCTGGGTAGCTTCGAGACGTCTGGCATCATGCTTTTGTCTTTCCTAGAGAGGTTTTCAATATTTGGAGTCAGGTTCTGTAGGCTGATCGCTTGAGGACAGCTTTTGAAGTGAACGTCTGATATGGAAGAATATACTTCAGTCCGGAAGATAGCCGTTCACATAGGTACGTGATTCTAAAGATTTTGGCAACCAGTCTGTGTAAGCACGAAAACCCTTCTCTAGAAAAGTTTTGGTAGAATTTGATGAGATTTTTGTAAGAGATGGTATTTTTTCATGGATTGACCGGCCACTTTGTAGAGTTGCGGACCTTTGCACTCGGTCGGCGGAGATGGAGGGCCTGCGAATGTTGTGAGAAAGGCCATATTTAGCCGCAGAGGCAAACGCACAGTGAGAAGGACATGGCCCTATGCTTGCCCTATACAGAGTGAGGGCCACGTTACCCAGTATCAGCCAGTTTTGCAGGCATACTTTAAATAGCACTGCCGCATCATATTCTTCTTGGAAACTTGGAAACAAACAATGTTTTAAACTTAGATTCTTCTACACAATATGCAAACTACAATATACACCAATATACCCCTGCACTCTGCCACATTATTTCCATCTGACTGGCTCTTACGCCATAACTGCAGCCTCTGCTGGCTGTTGATTGATCAGGAATAATTTGGTTTATAACCAAACCCTTCCAGAACATGCCTGGAATGAGACTGAAAACACTCACTATGACTACTAACCACCGACAGTATTTCAAACCCTGATAATCCGACAACGGAAGGTTTGGGTAACATGCTTATTCGACATATTCTCATGTAGATAGTGCGATTCTAAAAGGAAAACAGATTGGAATGGTTTTTTTTTCTTTCTTGTGCTATATATTTTAAGAAATTGCAGTGTCGGAAATTTGTGCCACAGGAGCTCTTAAACGTGATGGAAGCTAATACAGAGTTATTGCATTAAAACGCCCTTAAATACCACCAACTTCAGTAGGGATTGAACCCTCTATCTTGGAGGCAGATGAAAAACTAATACCTGAATGTGCCACTGGGGAAAGAAAGAAAGAAAAAATATGAATTAGAGTGATGATATTATGATACAGATATGTGAAACGAAATTCATGAACATCCAATCAAGTCAACGGTAATTAATATACTGTACCGGACATGAGTTGCTGGAAGCAAGCCTTGATCATGTCAGCTGCTGCTGTCCGTTCTTGCTGACCATTGACGAAACCCTGCAGCATCCTTTGTGTTCTCTGCTCGTCAGGAAATCCTTTCTCGTTCACCTGTTGAATGAAGAAAGGAATGGAATTCTGCCTAAAATCGTTACAAAACTTTAATTTTAAATAGAGCTGTGTGCGAAGAATGATGATGAGACTGAGGAAATAATACCAAATGGTTATGGCTGTGAACATAAGAGAATCAAATATCCTCGAAATATGATTAGAACCATCTTAATAGAAATATACTGTATCTTACGTTCTCCGATCTATGAATAAAAAATGATACCGTTTTAGAGAAAAATATCCCTCCTTGAAAGTGTGTGACGATGGCATTCAGAACAACTGGAACCACCGGACAAATGCACCTTTGGATGCCTTCTTTTTCTTTGTGTCTACTAAACATACTGTCGCGCCAACTGCAGCTATGCCGGAAATATGGTCAGTTTAACGATAAACTGTACAATGGACTAGTTCGCATTCAGTTGCATGCCATCGTTCTCCAATACTTTCCTTCACCACTTTTTATTAATATGACAAGCAAATATACCCGTGCTTCGCTACGGTATTCTACATTGTATACGGATATCGAAGTAGTGAATAAGATTTTTTTATTGCATGTCTCTTAGCGTTATCCGAGAAACAGCCTAAGAAGGTCCACATACGTTGTTTCCAATGTAAAGTGCGAGTTGCGAAGTTGTGATGATAACGGCAGGTCCAATTGCCTACTGCCATTCACAATCGAGTTGGGAATTTTCATAACAAGCCCCATTGCCTACTTCGCGGTCACAATCGATTTGGGCAGTTTTCGTACAATGGCAGGACCCATTTCCTACTTCCAGGCAGATTACAGTTGAGAATTTTTTATTATAATGGCAGACACCTTCCCTACCGCCAGTCAAAATTGACTTGTGCTGATCATTATAATGAAAGGCCCCTTTTTCTAATGCTAGTCAGCGTACTGCCAGTCACACCGAGTTGGTGAGTTACCATTATAATAGCTGGCCACTATGCCTAACGTTAGTCATTTTATATGGTAAATTTTTTTATAATGATGGGCATCCTTGCCTACGGCCAAACACAATCGGGTAAAGGAATTTTGAAAAAATGCATGCTCCCTTGCCTTCTGCCAGTCAAATCGAGAAGGAAATTATTCATTACAATGGTACACAGGATTTGGAGAAAGCCCTCATTCCTCATGCTAGTCAAAGTCGATGTAGGGCGTACTGATTACAATAGCAGACGCCCTGCTGCGGAGAGTCACTATCAATTTGTAAAATATTAATTACAATGGCAGACACACCCTTTCTAGATCGCTACAAATTGAGTTCAGTGAATAAATACAGATTGGCATACGAAGGTATATGCATTTTTACAATATTGCAGACCATCATTTACAGATTAACTACGGCCACTATGCCTAACGTTAGTCATATTTTATATGGTAAATTTGTTTATAATGATGTATACGATTAAATAATATGGCTGTACGCTTGCATTCGAGAGATAGGGTGTTCGAACCCCACTGTCGGCAGCCCTGAAGATGGTTTTCTGTGGCGCCTCATGACGTCAGCCAGCGAGTAGAAATTGGAGGCCCGATTCCGCAGCTGCCGTTGTTACAGCTACACGAATATCACGATGTAGTCAACTGGAGTGGTAGGGAGAGATGATGCTAGGGTGTACAGAAATAGGGAAACTTTCAAATATGCCCGTTCTCAGGGTGGAGAGTTAGTTCGAAATCAGAACTACGTTAATAGGACTAAACCAAACCCTATCATGACTACACAGTGCACACTGAATCTGAGGACTTCCAACGAATAGGTACTTCTTTAGTATCCACCTGAGCACGCTTAACTAATATGTCAGTGGTACTCAATAGTTTCCAAGCGTCAGAGTATACAATATCGGGATAAAGAGTGCCATGAAGTTTAGTCGATCATCACCTAACTGTGTATATTTACATAGTTTGCTGATGATTTGACTTGATGATGATTTGAAATTTTTCTCCAGGCTGTCGTTTCCCTGTTGGCGAGTGAATAAGTTCACTTGGCTACTAATAAAATAATACCTCAGGTTCACATTCCGAGTGAAATAAACACCATCATAAATATCTATAAGAAGATAATTATAGTAACTTATTCGTAAGTTTGTAAAACGTGATGTGCTTAGTATCTGGTAGCAAACTTACCATTTCCATGTGCGTGAAGATGCAGTGCACGGTACACTGTAACAAGATAAACGTAAAATAAGTTGATATCATGTTGTACAAGAGGAGGAAGCAAACAAAGAAGTGCACATGATTGAGTTCCTGCAAAATAAATACGACAACATTACGTTACCACCTCAGAGAGGCAGCCCCAACAACCGTTAATACGCCCACAAGGGGCAGCCCCAACCGCCGTTAATACAACCACAAGGAGCAGCCCCAACCGCCGTGAATACGCCCACAAGGGGCAGCCCCAACCGCCGTTAATACGCCCACAAGGGGCAGCCCCAACCGCCGTTAATACGCCCACAAGGGGCAGCCCCAACCACCGTTAATACATCCACAAGGGGCAGCCCCAACCGCCGTTAATACGCCCACAAGGGGCAGCCCCAACCGCCGTTAATACGCCCACAAGGGGCAGCCCCAACCGCCGTTAATACGCCCAAAATGGGCAGCCCCAACCGCCGTTAATACGCCCACAAGGGGCAGCCCCAACCGCCGTTAATACGCCCACAAGGGGCAGCCCCAACTGCCGTTAATACGCCCACAAGGGGCAGCCCCAACCGCCGTTAATACACCCACAAGGGGCAGCCCCAACCGTCGTTAATACATCCACAAAGGGCAGCCCCAACCGCCGTTAATACATCCACAAAGGGTAGCCCCAACCGCCGTTAATACGCCCACAAGGGGCAGCCCCAACCGCCGTTAATACGCCCACAAGGGGCAGCCCCAACCGCCATTAATACGCCCACAAGGGGCAGGCCCAACCGCCGTTAATACGCCCACAAGCGGCAGCCCCAACCGCCGTTAATACGCCCACAAGGGGCAGCCCCAACCGTCGTTAATACATCCACAAAGGGCAGCTCCAACCGCCGTTAATACATCCACAAAGGGCAGCCCCAACCGCCGTTAATACGCCCACAAGGGGCAGCCCCAACCGCCGTTAATACGCCCACAAGGGGCAGCCCCAACCGCCGTGAATACACCCACAAGGGGCAACACCAACCGTCGTTAATACATCCACAAAGGGCAGTCCCAACCGCCGTTAATACATCCACAAAGAGCAGCCCCAACCGCCGTTAATACGCCCACAAGGGGCAGCCCCAACCGCCGTTAATACGCCCACAAGGGGCAGAACCAACCGCCGTTAATACGCCCACAAGGGGCAGCCCCAACCGCCGTTAATACGCCCACAAGGGGCAGCCCCAACCGCCGTTAATACATCCACAAAGGGCAGCCCCAACCGCCGTTAATACATCCACAAAGGGCAGCCCCAACCGCCGTTAATACATCCACAAGGGGCAGCCCCAACTTTCGTTAATACATCCACAAGGGGCAGCCCCAACCGCCGTTAATACATCCACAAGGGGCAGCCCCAACCGCCGTTAATACATCCACAAGGGGCAGCCCCAACCGTCGTTAATACATCCACAAAGGGAAGCCCCAACCGCCGTTAACACATCCACAAGGGGCAGCCCCAACCGCCGTTAATACATCCACAAGCGGCAGCCCCAACCGCCGTTAATACATCCACAAGGGGCAGCCCCAAACCGTCGTTAATACATCCACAAGGGGCAGCCCCAACCGCCGTTAATACATCCACAAGGGGCAGCCTCAACCGCCGTTAATACATCCACAAGAGGCAGCCCCAACCGCCGTTAATACATCCAAAAAGGGCAGCCCCAACCGCCGTTAATACATCCACAAGGGGCAGCCCCAACCGTCGTTAATACATCCACAAGGGGCAGCCCCAACCGTCGTTAATACATCCACAAGGGGCAGCCCCAACCGTCGTTAATACATCCACAAAGGGCAGCCCCAACCGTCGTTAATACATCCACAAGGGGCAGCCCCAACCGTCGTTAATACATCCACAAGGGGCAGCCCCAACCGCCGTTAATACATCCACAAGGGGCAGCCCCAACCGCCGTTAATACATCCACAAGGGGCAGCCCCAACCGTCGTTAATAAACCCACAAGGGGCAGCCCCAACCGTCGTTAATACATCCTCAAGGGGCAGCCCCAACCGTCGTTAATAAACCCACAAGGGGCAGCCCCAACCGTCGTTAATACATCCACAAGGGGCAGCCCCAACCGCCGTTGACACATCCACAAGGGGCAGCCCCAACCGTCGTTAATAAACCCACAAAGGGCAGCTCCAACCGTCGTTAATACATCCACAAGGGGCAGCCCCAACCGTCGTAAATACATCCACAAGGGGCAGCCCCAACCGTCGTTAATAAACCCACAAGGGGCAGCTCCAACCGTCGTAAATACATCCACCAGGGGCAGCCCCAACCGCCGTTAATACATCCATAAGGGCCAGCCTTGTACGCTCCAGTGTACATGAAAACTGCCTGTCGTACCCAATGGAGATTATCCACACTCCAGTAGTGCATACTATTTCGATTAACGGTTCCATTGTTGTGGAACCGTACTTCGTCCGTAAATATGGTCGCTAAAAGGGCAGGATCAGTGTCCACATGCTGTAGGATCAATTGCTTGTACGAGATGGTATCGCTTTATTAACGATTACACTGTATATTCTAGCACGGGAATTACATATTACTGGATCATGACTGCAATATATCAAGTTGACAGATCACTGGAGGCTGGATGAAATTTCTTAAAACTTAAGAACTCAGCCGAATTTCTTGTAGATGCATACTCTCCGGAATTTTGTCAAGTTCTAGCTCTTAATCAATCACCACTGACCTGGATTACCTAATATTTGATTTTAAAGAAATTGTAAATCTATCTTACATCTCCTTTAGTAAATTATTTTAATCTCTACTTCTTCTTTCTATAAATGATCATTTGCTGGGGCTGGGAAGAAACCCGGGACCTTCTGAGCCGAAGGCCTTAACGCTGACCATTCAGCCAAGGAGTTGGATTCAAAAGAGAAACGTTTTTTTCTATTGTAAATATGTTTGGAAGCAGCTTACCGTTAAAACTGGCAACATAGCACACTGTCCTCTCGTGCTTGTCCTGGTGAGGTCATATTTCCGAGTGTTGCCCGAATTGATGCTCCCGTTGGGTTGGTGGAAGTACGTTCACAAAATATGGACTGCACCCCCACCATCATATGGCGTTGTCAAATTTTGACGCCCCTCAGGAACCCAAACCATCCATTTCCGAACGTAGGTTCCCTCTTGAAATATGATGTTTGCCGTCTAGCTCTACATAATAAGCGTTCTCGATGTTGTTTTTATTCACCATATCTATAAACTGTATATAACATATTAAACAGTATTTGATAAATTTAATATATCTAACATTCTGTTATGGTGTCCACCATTTTCTGTAAGTCCTTGTGGGGAGAAGCGAGACAGATTGGTCCCGCCTAAGCCCTCGACGTCACTACGTACTGTAGGTACTGGCTCCGCCCCGCATGCGGCCAACCAGTCAGGACGAAGAGAGGAGTGCAAGGCCAGTCCCTCTCTGACATCTCTGGAAGTCTCTGACCACTACTATAAACATCGATTGGATAGAAGATCGGGAATGTTCCACGCGAATCCGCCTTATGGGTCGTTCTCGGATCATAAGGCCTCCCTACACCTGGTGGTCCACCCGCCCCTTGCTATCTGGTTGTATGCAACCCGCCGCGCGTTCACTACAATTCTGAAATACATCGGTCCTTCTCCTTAAACCGGATTAATGTAACGAGATGTGTGGTTACGGGCTAGAAAATAGTAGGAATCGTTAATTCATTATGGGTACACCGAATGAACTCGTAACACGAGCACAGATACGAAGAACACGTCCCTTATAACAGGAGAGGTGCACATACAGGCAGGAACAGGTATTGTATAGGCTGAGTACTATGCGCTGCATGTCAAGCCTAGCAACAGCTCACTTGGCAGGACAGCGGTCGAAGATATAATAGTGGACAGTGCTCGAGAGTACAGGGGATTTTTTTATCGCCACTTGCCTGGGTCGTGGCAAGGCTGCATACTTAATAGTTTCCACAGATTGATTTGTTTATTCGTAGAGGCGCGCGGCTGTAAGCTTGCATCCGGGAGATAGTGGGTTCGAATCCCACTGTCGGCAGCCCTGAAGATGGTTTTCCGTGGTTTCCCATTCTCGCACCAGGCAAATGCTGGGGCTGTACCTTAATTAAGGGCACGGCCGCTTCCTTCTAACTCCTAGGCCTATCCTATCCCATCGTCACCATAAGACCTATATGTGTCAGTGCGACGTAAAGCCCCTAGAAAAAAAAAGATTTGTTTATTTGGCTCTGAGTAGGGCCGTTGGTATCGTGGTATGTTATGCAGCTGGGTTGGAAGAGGCTAGGAAACAAGGGACAGGATTTCAGTTACTTACATCGTTTAACGCAGCGCCTACTCGAATTGACGACCTCCGTGGTCGATACAGAGCTGCGCGCGATGTTGTAAGACCATCTGGCACGTTGCAACATCTCTGGCTTAACAGATCGGCTTGCCTCGCTGATGAGCTGTCTAAGGTGAAGAGGATTGGCCGGCTCCTGTGCATATACCAGTTGTTTTACATGATCCCACAGCAAAAATCTAGGGATATAAGATCGGGTGATCTCCCGATCCAGGTCCTTCCTATCCATTCATCAGAATGCATTGTATGAATATGGTTTCGGACGACAACCGCAGCGTGCGGTGAAGCTCACATTGACACCACACACTGAAGCAGTCAAGGAGTGGTACATGTTCCAACAACGGTGGTATTTCATCTTGGAGAAACCACATACTGTATAGCGTTCTCCTGTCAGGTGACCCTCAAAGAAATGGATACTAATGAGGTGATCACGCACGACGCCACACTGTAGGCTACCTGAAAACTGCCTGTCGTACCCAATGGAGATTATCCACACTCCAGTAGTGCATACTATTTCGATTAACGGTTCCATTGTTGTGGAACCGTGCTTCGTCCGTAAATATGGTCGCTAAAAGGGCAGGATCACTGTCCACATGCTGTAAGATCCATTGACAGAACGCCACCCGAGCTTCGAAATTATGACCATGGAGCTCCTGGTGTAAGTGCGGATGGTACGGGTGAAACTGGTGGGTATGCAATATTCGCATAACAAACGCCCCGTGCAATGGCCCGTGTGCTATTTTGGGGGTTATGCTGGATAGCGTCCAACACAACCACTTGATTGTGAGCAGGCATCATGGAATGATCTCGAAGAGGCCGTGTCCTTCCCAGGAACGCAGTATCCCGTAGACGTCTTTCCACAGTCAGAAAAGTCACATCTGTCGGTTGTCGTCTATCCGGTAGCGTTCTTGATAAAGGTCTTGTGCCTGGTATGCATGCATTCTGTCTAGCTTCTCCATAGATGAGTAACATATCCACGTGCTCGTCGCTGGAATACATCACGAGGCAGTGAATAAGCTTTGTGTTGTGACTTTCCTCGAAGGAAGAGAGTTCGCGGAGCTACATGCCTACCTGTCACTGCATGTTGTTATCGTTCCAACGCGGCAATGATAATCCACTTTGTGCTACTGAATACAGGGGCTGCCTAGCCGACACCGTAAAGGTGTACTAGGTCCATTTGGAAGGACGTGGATTCGATTCCATGCAACGAAGTCGAAAAGATAGAAGTGAGACTTTCACTTCTAGGGCCCGGGGGGGGGGGGTTCACTAAGCCTACTTTAACAATAAGTACCATGAGGCAAATGAGGCTATCCATAGAGCTAACCACCTAAATTCACTTTGTGCCCTCTCTAGAGATATATTCACTGTTGCGTGTTTCTTGAGTGTTTAATAGTGTATCATACTGTATTAAGACAAACACAAAATCCCAATCTACGTGCCGGGGGAATTAACCACGCTCTGTTGGGAATCGAACCCGAGACATTCTGAACCGGAGGCCACTACGCATACCATTGTTGAGCCAAGCAGCCGCACTCTCTCACGTCCACGTTTTATACATTTTATTGAATTTAGAAGTGAAATGCTAAGTACTACTTTTGTTAAACTACACCGATATATTACAAGCAGTGTTAATAGAACAATTTAGTGCTGTACATTCTTACCGCTGGCAGTGTGTCGCTCATAATGTTGTATGTCTCCCTGGCGATGCG
Organism: Anabrus simplex; assembly: GCF_040414725.1. NCBI lineage: Eukaryota > Metazoa > Arthropoda > Insecta > Orthoptera > Tettigoniidae > Anabrus > Anabrus simplex. The sequence goes on from NC_090265.1 coordinate 353,090,354, forward strand.
CCTTGGTGGTAGATCTTGTAGAAACTGGTCTCTCAAGCCTTGGATCTGACTGGTGCTGCTCACGGTGGCATAGTTTCTTCTGTAGGATTTGCTGTTGCGGGCGTTGCTGGCTTGGTCATTTGAGCCCGCTTGCTGGCGTTCATCATCCGAGTTCTTTCGATGTGATCTGTGGTACGGATCAGGGCGGTACCCAAATATTTGCTCTTTCATATTTCCGCCTTCTCTCCTCGTATGTCTCAATCGAGTTGCATCCTCAAACAACCCACGAGAAGATTCTCTGTCATGAGATCGCTCAATACTCAATACGGCTCCTGTGGAATTTTTGAAATTGCCACTAAATTCTTGGGTTAAATCATAGCTACCTGAATCGTCTTGGAAAGGAATTTCCTGATTTGTAGTTGACCTTGAGCCTAAGGAGCGTTTGAAATCTCTATGGCTTTTATTATACGTACTTCGTTCTTTGGAATCAGACTGTGAAGTATCCTGCTTGATCTGGGTGGAATTCGTAAATGCCTTCGTCTTGCTATTTTCGAAGTCCTTGTCAGAACCACGGTCATGGTGAGTAAAATTTTTGTAGAGGTAAATAGATGCATTCATCGGAGTATTAGTAAAGGAACTAAAAGTGCGGTTATCTCGGAAATACCTCCCAGAGGAGTTTCTTTTATCATCTCTCGTTGAAGTATTATCATAGCTCAAACCAAGGAAGTGATATTTGTTTGGTTTTGAGCCTTCCCTCTCACTTCTAGAATAATAGTTTTCATCTTCACCATCGGGCCGATTTCTGTGCCTATAGGCTAAGTCTCTTCTTGGTTCAGAGCATTGTTCCAAGGATTTCATCAGTCTATTTCTCAATACAGCATTGGAGGGCCATATCTTCAGTTCAGGAGCCTGTTAAAAGAAACAGTTGTCAATTATTCATCAAAATTAGCAGTGCTTAATTTCCGGGGGAGCTAAAGGGAGCGGCGCTCCCTCACTTCCTGAAATAATAAGAAATATAATATATTCCATTGGATTAATTTATTACACAAAATACATGTATTATAACAGCCATGAATTAAGACATGACTGTATATAATACGTCGGTATTTACGTACAACTGTTGGAAATGCTATCTGTAAACATAATAAAGTCCCTTCAGCCAATGTCTGGCTTACGCTATTGCGCTTGGCTTCAGTCACTCAATGTTCTCCTTTTGCCGATTGTTGCTCTTTTATTTTTTCTGTGTAAATTGAGGAAGTTTTGTAAGAATGAATAAAAAATGACATATTCATTCAGTAAAAATGCGTTATAGCTAAAAGGTTGACAGTATCTGACGATCTACAATCGCATTGTGTCTAAATATAATGATAGTTATATGGACCGAAAGGCGTTAAGCTGCTAGTTCCGTTTATCTCTGTGTTAAAAACGAACATTCAGCTTTATATTCATGTTGTTCTGTATCACACAAAGTTTTCTGATACAAATCGGAAGTTGATCGTAAGAAAAAGGGATCTAGGTTGTAACACAGTCATGGTTGTTGGTCTTCTAGGTGTAGAAAATTCGCACAATATGAAAATTTCAGAAGAACGGGTGGACTTCCAAGTTATATCGTACGGAAATTCGAAAGAGAAATAGTGGAAATCATTGCGTAAAGAATATACCAGCATAGAAACAATTTTGCTCATAAAGCAACGGAAAATATTTTACGTGAATCTGAAAAGAACTCGTTACAAAAAGTGACTGCCAAATCTACTGCTTAAAACAAAGAAAGTACAAAGAAAGTTTTTAGAACCGCACGCAAAATAGCAAAGAAGAATCAATCTTGCTCCGATTTTGAGTCAAAAAATGACCTTCAGGAAGTGAATAGACTGGACATGGGACCAGTATTGCATTTGACTATGGCATGTTCAAATATTATTCTTCATGTAGCAAGAGAGAGACGAAGAAAATAATCAAGATAATCTTGGAATTAGATTCCAAATTGTTAATTATCATAGATGAATCTCCATCGATCAGTAGAATTTCCACTTTGATCCTCTATTTAACGCTGAGTATAGAAGAATGTAGTATGCAAGAACCTGCGATTTTATTTCTTGATTTAATCAGCTTGGCTGATGTGAATGCGAAGCGACTATCTGAAAACAAACGGTGTTACATGTGGGTTTCTGAAAAACAATCTTATTTCAGTTGGATGCGATGGAGCTGCTGCTTTATTTGGGGCAAAGTTTGGCGTGTAGAAACTCATGAGAATTTTTCCAATGTTTTATTTCGAAACTATGCAAATCACAGGCTTTAACTTTCAGTGGGAGGTGCTGCAGATGAAGTGGCGGAAGTTTACCGCTCCAAGATTCACGGACAAACTGTATGTTCTTCATCATTCTTTCCCAAAACTGTCTGGAAATTTTCGAGCTTGTGCTAATATACTGGATATGCAGCCGATAAGGAAAGGAAGAATACAAAGCACACGTAGAGTTGTTTCTAGTTATTGCATTGTTTCAGCAGTGAAGCATTAGTCCATCTTTTTGAAAATGCTTCGGATGATACATTCCACAGGGAGACCAAAAAGAAGATGATTTTACGTAGTTTCACATTTTCACACCAGATCGATGTTGGGGATGTACCTTAATTAAGGTTACGGCCTACCTTCCCAGTCCTAGCCTTTTCCCATCTTTGCGTCCTCGAAAACATTCGATATGTTAGTGCGACGTTAAACCACTAGCAAAAAAAAATACCACAGCATCGCGATAAAGTCTGTGGACATTTTAAAGAGATTTCACTGTACAGGGGTGATTCTACGAGAGTGAACAGTGCCCCTATAACAGTTCTATGAAATCCTACACAAATCAATTGAAAAAATATTAAACAGTGCTAGTTATCAAGAACTTATTAATACATCCGCTAAATACCCTCATATCCATATGAAGAGGTCTGCAAATATTTTTTACAATCCAGTTTATGTGATTACACTGATGAGGATTTTCCCTTATATTAACAATTAGGTGCTTACATTAATTCCCATGAGGAAGTCCCACCCAATCAACGCAGTAATTAAAACTGAGAAGACTTTTCCTCTTTGTAAAACTCACAACCTGACTTTTCAACTCATTTTCCATCATACCATTTGTAACGGTTCAAATCCCTTTACAAGATGATAGCTGTATTTTTATTATTTTATTATTTTATCTGTATTATTATCATTATCATTATTATTATGTCCGTATTATTATTATTTTATCTGTGAGATTACTATTATTTTGTTATAATTATTATTCAATTCGATTATGCATTGCTTGTTGCTTGCGTATTTGTAATTGAGTGTATGCATATATACGTATATGTAGACTAGCAAATGTACCCGTGCTTCGCTACGGTATTCTACAGTGTATACAGATATCGAAGTAAATTACTGTACATGTAGTGATAAGATTTCTTTAAAAATTGCATGTCTCTTAGCGTTATCCAGAAACAGCAGGGGGAGGTTCCCATACATTGTTTGCAATGTAAAGTGCGAGTTGCGGAGTTGTGATGATAACGGTAGGCTCACTTGCCTACTGCCAATAACAATCGAGTAAGTAAATTTTCATTATAATGAGAGGCCCCATTACCTACTGCGCGGTTACAATCGATTTGGTGAGTTTTCGTTACAATGGCAGGCGCCCTTTCCTACTTCCAGACAGATTACACTGGAGAAGTTTCTACTATAATAGCAGGCACCTTCCCTACTGCCAGTCAAAATTGAATTGCGCTTGTTATCATTATAATGACAGACCCCTTCTCTTAATGACAGTCACACCGAGTTGGTGAGTTTCCATTATAATAGCAAGGCCACTACTGTATGCCTAATGCCAGTCACATTTTAGATGGGTAAATTTGTTTATAATGGCGAGCACACTTGCCTACTCCCAAACACAATCGGTTAGGGGATTTTGGAACATCACAGCATGCTCCCTTGACTTCTGCCAGTCAAATCATGAAGGGTATTAGTAATGAAAATGGTAGTCCCTCCTTACTAATGCTAGTTACAAGGGAGTTGGAGAAGGATCCCATTTCTAGTGCCAGTCAAAGTCGATGTGGAGAGTAATAATTACACTAGCAGACGCCCTCCTGCTGAGAGTCACTATCGATGTGAAATATTGATTGTAATGGCAAACACACCCTTTCTACATAGCTACAAATCGACTTCAATGAATATATATAGATCGACATACGAAGTATATGCATGTTTACAATATTGCAAACCTTCATTACAGATTAACTGCTGCTAAACGATACATCATATCGACAAACGGATTGTGCCATAAGATGCCTCATTTAGAGGTCTAAATGGCTAGTCTTAAGATATTTTCTCCTGTATAATCCATTGATGGGTAAAATTGAGTTAGAAACGTTGAATAGGGTGAAAGTTTGGTATGGTTGTCTCACAGTGCATTACTTTTGTGTATGAATCTGACAGGTACAAACATAGAATTTGACTCACGTATGGATACTGGGTGGGCCAATATTCGTGTAGAATTAGATGATTCTATCTTTCATATAAGTGATTCGAACTACGAATTATACGTGCAAAAAGAGCAAAATGCAGCTATAATAGAGAAATTGAGACAAATGTAACATATGAGGAATAGAGATACGACGAAACGTCATAGGACCAAAGATGTAGATCACTCCAAATTGAACTGAGATTGGGCCACCCGTTTTCTGATACGACTGACCGTTTAGCCGCAAAATACCCCGAAACGAAGGTGTGCACCGTCATTAAAATTGCCTCCATATTTCGTTATTCTTCGGGAATAAAAAATGAAATATTTAAAGGTCTTGGAAGTTTTCCGTCGGTCACAGGCTAAATCGTATACTTTTGTATAATTTCAATTTTCTGGTTCGTCTGGCAGATTGTGCCGCAATCTTGATTTTGAGTGAGTGGGGGGGGGGGGGGTTAAAATCAGGACTTTCAGGAAACTATAGCTAAAAAAATATGCAGATGGTCATTATTACACCTTAAACGGATAGCTGTACGAAAACTTCGCCATAATAGTCAATGCACAGATACACGCTCATTACGATTTTATTTATATAGATAGATAAGGAATCTGCTCCACGTAAAACAACTTTTGGGCTATGTCCGCAGGACTTAGGCTGCAAAACCGACCGTTCGTGATATCTCCCTTATTATTCCTCCTGTCGAAAAAATGCACATGAGAAAAATGGATTTCCATCAAGATTGGTCGATTTCCAGTCAGGCTGGTCTTGTATATATTGTGGGAGAGTAAAATCACTGTTTCGGTTCCCTATAAACCCCAAGTCCATTCCGGGAATTTGACATGGTATGGATATAAAAACTTGCCTTTGGACAGGGGGATGCTAAATATGAAGTGTGGTTGAAATATCTCCAGTAGTTTTCAAGTTATAAGATATAGGCTTTGCACGCACCCGCTCTTGAGTTAAGTCCGGTGGAACTTGTACCGAAAAATGGTCCGTTAATGACATCTCGTATCGAAATGATGCACATGAGAAAAAAAGGTTTAGAAATTGGTTTATATTAAAGCAGGTAGATTTCTATTAAGTTTGGTTGTGTTTATTTTATGGGAGTGATAAATCACGGTTTCGGTTTCGTATTAACCCCCAGTCAATTCAGGGCTTTAGAAACAACATTGGCCCTAAAACTTACCCAAGGACAGGTGGATTCTAAATATGAAGTTTGGTAGAAATATATCCAGTAGTTTTCAAGTTATAGACAATCAGGCAAACTGCCAAAGAAAGAGACAAACAGACACCAAAGCTAAAAATTATGCGGATGGCCATTATTAAAAGTGAAACGGATAACTGTACGGAAATTTTGCCAAAATAGTCAATGTACGGACACTCGTTCGTTACGATTTTATTTATATAGATGACAGGCATACTTTCTCTTATTGCCAGTCACAACGCACTTTCGCAGGTTTCATTATAATGGCCGGCCCACTTGTTATCGGTAGCCACAGCCCTCTTTCCTATATTCAGTCATAGTGTAGTTGGCGAGTTTTAATTATAAGGGTAGTCCCGCTTGCCTACTGCAAGTCGGAATCGAGTTGAGGAGTTTTAATTATAAAGGCAGTTCCCCTTGCCTAATAGGAGTCACAATCGAGTTGAGGAGTTTTAATGATAGTGGCAGTCCCCCTTGCCTACTACCAGTCACAATCAAAATGGGTAGTTTTCATCCTCATTGCCGGTAGAATTTATCAGTCCCAGTCACAGTCGAGTTCGCAGTTGACATTATAACGGCGGATCTCCTTTCCTATTTCCAGTCATAGTCGAATTGGGGAGTTTTTTTATAATAGCAGGCCCCCTTACCTACTGAAATTCACAATCGAGTTGAGGAGTTTTAATTATAAAGGCAGTTCCCCTTGCCTACTGCGAGTCACAATCGAGTTGAGGAGTTTTAATGATAGTGGCAGTCCCCCTTGCCTACTACCAGTCACAATCAAAATGGGTAGTTTTCATCATCATTGCTGGTAGAGTTTATCAGTCCCAGTCACAGTCGAGTTCGCAGTTGATATTATAACGGCGGATATCCTTTCCTATTTCCAGTCACAGTCGAATTCGGAAGGTTTTTTTATAATAGCAGGCCCCCTTACCAACTGCAATTCACAATCGAGTTAGGGAGTTTTCATTTTAAAGGCAGGCCCACTTGCCTACGGCGATTCGCAGTCAATTTGGAGAATTCCCATTTTAACTTTAAGTCTTCTTCCATATACCCAATCAGTGTCGATTCTGCCAGTTTTCATTACGATGGCATGTCCCCATTTCTACTTGCAGATAATCAATAGTGTGCGAGGAAAAATTAAGTAACGCTGATGACCTTCCCATAATTCGGAGTCTATTCAGTTTATGGGATCAATTTCATATAATATTTCATCAGTACACGTACTGAAGCGAAGGAAGAACAGAGTCATTGAAGAACTTCTTGATAAACAATATTTCGTGTTTTATTTTTTGGTGCACATATAAACAGGGACTTGCTGCTGCTGACTCGGGAACATGCGACGTACAGTTGCCCGTGGGAGAAGCAGAGCGATCTGAGGTCAAGTCCAGCAATACTCAACGTCTGGCCTTGGGATTTATTAATAGTCATCGCAAAGCAGAGGCTGACTGGAAACTGCAGACGCTTGAACTGAAACGGGTAGTTGGTTGGGATTAATGGTATCCGCGGGATGAGAACTGACTGTCCTTCACCGCATCCAGTCATGATAGTTGCCTCTATCACGTGTTTGTGGAGGGCATTCACCTGAAGCCTTGTCCCATTGCACAAATTAGGTGGGCTGAGATTGCGCATGAGTATGATTGGTGCGCCGATCTTTGAGGTAATTTTGTGCGATGGAAGCCCCGGAGCCGTTACAGAATTCAGGAACTCAGGAGGATAGTGAACTGCGTCGTCAGAGTTGATTACTTGATCGACAGACGTATAAACTGTCTCTTCACCGTGGAACATTGTGAGGATAGTCGAATTAATGTACGCCGCTTCTTCATTAGTTGGAGTTAAGATTGCTCTGCAGCAGAGCCATGAGGTGGGTTTGCTCCTAATATTTTCTATGTCCGGGTACACCGACGAAATGAGAGCTTCAACGTTAGTACCAATATACTATTCATCAGAAAGAGTAATGATCCCGTTACTATCTCCGAGTGAGCCGTTTCCAATCGACAACAAACTTTCAGTAAAGGTATGTATGTTTTCATCACCTCCTAGATGTACCCTCATATTCTGTGTCAGGGACAGTTTTTTTGATATTTGGCCAAAGTGATGATCTTCTTAGTGAAGCGTTCACTTCATCTGCTCTGCTCCCTCTTGGAACAACCGGTAACGTTTGACGAAAATCCCCAGAAAAGAGGATAGGGACACCTCCAAAGAAGTTATCACTGTTTCGGATGTCCCGCAGCGTTCGGTCAACTGCTTCAATCGCCTTTCTGTGAGCCATAGTGCATTCATCCCAAATTATAAGACTGCAGTCTTGCAGAACCTTGGACATATTACTTTGTTTTGTGATATTACATATTGGTGACTCTGTGCAGTCTAGATGTATAGGCACTTTAAACATCCAGTGAGCAGTTTTACCACCGGGTAAAAGAGTGGCTGCGATCCCCGAAGAGGCTACTGCTACAGCAATCTTACTATCCTCTCTGATCTTAGACAACAGTAAGTTAATCAGGAATGTTTTTCCAGTTCTTCCCGGAGCGTCTAAGAAACACATTCTACTTTCCTCATTTCTAACACAGTTTAATACTTCTCTATATACTACAGTCTGCTCATCTGTAAGTTTTGGTTCATTTAGTAGAACAGAAGACCTTAACGCTTCTTTATCGTAATTTGTTTCTCTGAGATAGTCAGCATTTAACGTTTGTAAGATCTGAGGGGAAGGAAGGCCGTAAATGTTCAAAGGTTGACCGCCAATCGATAGAACGTATTCCTCAAGGTCTTGAAGACATCTGTCTTCCACATGGGCGATCATTTTATCAGCAGTACTGTCGTTACAGTGAGAAAGTTGTCGTAAGAAATCTTCTGCTAGGCTCTCCTTATATTTATTCCACAGATTCAACGGATCAGAGAGACTGCAAAATACTAACAATATACCAAAAAGCCGGCGAAGTTTTTCTGGGCTTTGTGAAACGATCGCTTCCCTCAGTGTTTCTTTCCATTGAGAGTCATCCAGGAGTAGCCCACGGGCTTTGCTGCACTCCGATATGTCGGATGAAGTATGCCATTGACGGTGCGAAGGTCAGTGAAGGAGGTTGGTCCCCTGACAGTGAACAGGAGCATGCGTAAATAGAAGCACTCGGAATTATTAGGACGGACTGCATACACTCGGCTAATTACGTGCTGCTTTCTAACGGCCTGAAATGCCACCACAGGTACTCCTTTCTTTCTTCTTACAAAGGTACCCTGCTGTTTGTTATACGTGTAGTAAGAGGGAACGTCTTTATACAACAGTGTCTTAGCAAAATCATCTGTCTGACATAAATTGAAGAATGCCATTAAGGTGGTGTTACGTGGATTTTCTACTATGTCTTTAGCCGTTTCTGCAGTAAACACAATTCTTTGAAAATTTTCTAGATGAACATCTAAATGCATTACTGGGGGATACCTTTCATGGATAGGAAATGAAAGAATTCGCCAAACTGCTTCTGAACTGGATATGTACCTTCCGCTCTGATACTGGCACACTTCATCATTTTTGTCTTGCAAACCTAAGACTGCTTGATCGCTTCCTTTGTTGATGCACTTACAGATGTATTTTATGGACTTAACACTGTTGCAGTATTCAACATTGATGTGTGTTTTGAATACCCTAGACAAAACAGGAGAGTATGGCACTATCCATCTATTATCCACTTCCATATTCTGTCCATTTAGCACAAGGCGTGCGGTGAAGCCACCCTTAGAAGGATTCCTGCGCTTGTAAGATGGATACCCATCGCTCCCTGTGACAGTTTCATTGACGAATTCTCGTGGGTATCGTTTTGAGCATCGTCCACCTTTCATACATGGTGAGCCTACGTTGAAAGATCCGCATGGCCCATGGACCATGTGACATTTGACTATGTTAAAAAGCTCTGGATCGTTATCTGGATCTGGAAGTTCAGCGCTAATGACCTTATCAATATCGACAGATCGTATCTTGTCCTCAAGCCATAATAATAAGTGGGCGTGAGGCAAGCCACGCTTTTGCCATTCAACAGAGTACATAAAACAAAGAGCTGGCCCAAATATTGTTCTTTGGTTAGTAAGTCCATGAGGCATATAATTTCATGTGAAATACACGTGTAATAATGTCGTGACGATCATTCGCTGACTGACCATTGTATACGGCATTGCCAATTTCTTCCCATTTTGGATTGGTTGTAATTGTAATGAATAGATCTGGGCACGAGTATTTTCGCACGTAACAGAATGCATCCTGAGATCGCTCGTGTATATATCGGGGTCCTCCAGTGAAAGTGGACGGTAAAATGACTAACCGTCCCAAATCTGCTATGTTACCCTCGTCCTGCCTCAGGGCGTCCTTAAGGTGGATGTAGCTCTCTGCCCTTAGTTAACTTTGGTGTGTTCTGATATAGACTAACCTTTCAGTCTCTATCTTTGCATACATGTCTACCCAGAACTGATTGGACAGCTGACGGTAACAAATTAAGTAGTTTATCTCTCTTCGTCTTATCATAATACGATAAGAATAAAACTGGAGAGAAGATATTTTCTTGAGAGGGGTCTTTAGTTCTCCGGTTCGTGGGTCTACGTGGTGCAGTAAGAAGTGGTAGCCATCATCTCCACGAGGGAACATCAGGGGATATTGGAGAGCGTCGTATATTCGGTGGGTTTCAGATATTCGTCTCAGGCCCTGGTCTCTTGTCCGAAGTACGATGTCTCGCTTATCACATTCCTGCCCAACCAATAAGACAGCTATCTCGTTTGTTGTTGGCTGATTATAACAGCCTCTGTGCTCACCAGCAGGAACTCGGTCGGCGTGGATCACAATCTTGTGGGTGTCACCGTCCGGCATTGTCTCTAGAGTTGTCTTCAGTTCCTTGACATACGGGTTCACATCATGTAACATGCTCTGCAAATCATTAACTAAATGGCTTTTAAAATTCGGTATTATTGCTGTTCTTTGATCTACCTGTGCCTTGTGGTCTGCAATGAAATAAATTTGAAGATATTTAGAATTTTCATTGTTTGCAGGGAGTAGTGAAAACACAAACAATGAAGTAGTGAACCTAGTGTCCTTGAATTCTGAATGTTGGCATATAATTTTCCCTTCCACTACTTTTGCAGCTCCGAAGCTTGTCATTTGGAATGCGCTGTTGTAGGCTCGCACAAACTGAAGAAAGTGGCGAGAGTCAGTATGTGTCCCATTTAGCAGGGAAATAAGAAGTTGCGGTAGAGGAGTTAGAGGATTTAATTTAATTTTTCCGGAAGAGCAGCACATTCCTTCTGACTCTTGCTTCCATTTGAGAGCAGTACAGAAAGGACGCACTTTACTCAAAGTTCCTATATGGGCTCTTGAATGGTAGTCGATAAGAGGGTTATAAGCATATGCACTTCGCTGCTTTTCTTGCCAAGGAATCATATTAGGACACCTCCCGGTCTAGCTCGAGCGGTCGAGGAGAGAGGTTGCGTAGTGAAGTGCGTGCTGTAAACATGGTCGCCATTGAACAGTACCGGGCCGCTATTGGGAAATGGCAGGCAAGGCAGAAGAAGGAGACCAGGAGTGGATTGGTGCTAAGTACGGACGGATTGAAAATGAGTGAAGCGGTGCTGGTGGTGACAGTGATAGCAGTGCTACTGGTTATTGGGGGGGGGGGGGGTGGAAGTAAACCCAGGCCCAAATACCAGTGGAAAATATAGTACGGAGGATTTGGCCGCACTCAGGGTGGTTGTAAGTGAAGTTATGCAGGAAAAGTGTCAATGGGATAAGGTGCAGGAAATAAAGGACATGATGGAGGAGCAGAGAAAGGAGATAGGGAACATGAAGAAATGGCTTGAAACGAAGACAGAGGAATCGAGCAGGAGAGTGGTCAATAATGAGAAAGAAATCGAGTTATTGAGAGGGGAAGTGAAACATCTGAAAGAGGAGGTGATGAAGATGAAGAAAGAAGCGGAGGGGTACAGGCAGGAGAGATTGAAAAAAGCCATATTTATATATGGAGTTGAGGAAGGGGCGAGAGAGAGCAAGATTGAGCTGATATATAAGGTGGTGGAAGTTATACGTGATGCAATGAAGATTAACTTTAGTGAGTTAGACATAGATGATGTAGAGAGAGTTGGTAAAATCAAAGGCCGGAGGCCAATTAGGGTTAAATTGTTCTCAACCTTAATGGCAGAATCTGTGTTAAGTAACAGCAAGAATTTACAAGGACTGAAAATAGGGGTGAAAGGAGACATAGGAAGAGAAGGAAGTGAAAATATGAAGATCTTGAATAGGCACCTTTGGAGAGCGAGGAACCAGGGGCTAAAGGCCCGAATAAGAGGTCTGAGGTTGGAGGTGACAAACGGGCGATGGGTTAGAGTACATTCAGTGACGAAGCTAAAGGAAATGGACGAAAACGAGAGGGTTGAGGGTGGTGAGAGGACAAGGCAAGATGGGAAGAAGAAAGAAGAAAAGAAGAGGAGGAGGGACGTGGCAGGAGAGCAGAGCATCTCGGAAGAAAATGGGCAGTGCAGCCGGGAGACAGAAGATCAAGATAGTGAAGTGGACGGTGAGAGTGAGCAGCAAGTAACTGGGAGAGTAGAGTGTAGAGGTGCAGTGAGCAAGAAAGGACAAAGGAAGGTGGATTCAGAAGTCCAAAATAGTGAGGGGGTGAGTGGGGGTGAGCAGCAAGAAGGGGTGAGAGCAGGGTGCAGTGGTGTAGTGAACAAGAAAGGTCAAGAGGAGACAGATCGACAAGAAGGTAAAAAAATTATGAGTAAAGTCAGAAGTAAGAGCTTAAAAGACATATGGGGAAAAGTACGTAAAGGGATGGAGGATACAGAGGGAGAGAGGTCGATAAATACTAGAAGTAAGAATAGAGGGGGGGACCTAGAAGGGAGGGAGGGAAAGCTATAACTATATTGGAAGATAGGATGTGTGAATATTGAGGGATTAAGGAACAAATTAGGAAACAAGAAAGTTCGGGAAGAAATTGAAAGTTTTGATGTTGTGGCACTCTTGGAGACGTGGTTGGAAACAGGGAGGGAGATTTCATGGAAGGGGTTTGAGATAAAATATAAATATAGAAGAAAAGAGAGGAATAAGGGACGAGCACCAGGAGGGATGATAGTTCTAATTAGGGAAGAAATTAGTGAAAGAGTAGAGGATATAGAGACCGATATGATGGAAACCATATGGCTGAGATTGAATTTGGGAGGGAGTGAGGGAAGGAGGAAGAAAATAAATCTAGCTTTTGTTTACTGCCACCCTAGTAATTCAGCATATGCAAATACATATTTTTTTGAAGAGTTATTGGTGGATATTGGTAGGATAAGGGGAATGTATCCAGGTGAGGAGGATATGTTGTTATTTGGGGATTGGAACGCGAGAATAGGAGAACAGAGCCCAGTTTATAGTAGGGAGGATGGAATGTGTTTGTTGGAAAGTAGAAGGAGTGAGGACAAAATTACAAATAGTTATGGAGAGAAGCTCCTAGAGATGTGTGCTGTGGGAAATTTGTATATTCTGAATGGGTGGATAGAGGGTGACAGGACGGGGAAATTGACATATGTTACGGAGAAAGGGGGTAGTGTGATAGATATGGTTTTAAGTTCGGAAGGGATGATTGAGGAAGTTGTAAGTATGGAAATAGGAGAATGGATTGAATCACACCATTTCCCGGTGAGGGTTATGCTGAAAAGGGAGGAAGAGAAGTGTACAATGAAGGAAGATGAGACAAATGACAAACGAGGGAGTGGTTATAATAAGTATAAATGGACAGAGAAGGTGGGCCGGGATTGGAATAGGGTAGTAAAGGAGGAGCTACATCTTCTGAAATATGGGTGGGAAGGGGCGTTAGAAGAGAATAATACTGATAAAGCCTTGGAATTGTTGCTACATCCAATAAAGATGATAGCGCAGAAGGTGAAAGCTAGAAAAGGAAATAAGAAAGAGGGAGAAGAATGGTTTAATAGGGAGTGTGAAGGATTGCGGAGGAAGGTGATGGACGCGTTAGGAGAATATAGAAGGAAAGGTGGGAGCCAAGAAAGGGAGTTTTTCTGTAGATTGAGGAAGGAGTATAAAAAGAAAATCTCTGAGACAAAAAAGACGTGGTTAGAGGAACAAATGGAAGCCATAAATAATGACTGTAAGACAAACAATTTTGAGAGAGTTTGGGATAAGATTAATAGAATTATTAAGGGTGGAAGGAATATAGAGAGAATGAGTATTGAGGAAGTGCAATGGGTCAGGCACTTTGATGAATTACTAGGAAAAAAGGGGGGTGATAGATGGAGAGGTTCGGGAGAAGTAGTAATTTGGAGGAATAGGGGAGTGGCAATTTATGACCTGGATAAAGAAATCACAAGAGAGGAAATCCGGAGAGTGATAAGCAGAGCCAGAGCGAAGTCGGCCGGGGGGTGTAATGGTATAAATAACAAGTTTTGGAAGGAAATTAGTAAAAATGAGATAATGATAGAGGGCATGGTTAAACTATTCAATAGGATATTTGAGGGAGGAAATTACCCTAAGGAATGGGAAACAGGAATTATATGCCCTATATACAAGGGGAAGGGTAGTAGGAACAATGTGAACAGTTATAGAGGTATATCTCTGTTGGATTCTTTGAGTAAAATATATACTGGGGTGCTAGCGAACAGAATAAGCGGGTGGGCGGAAGAAAATGAAATTTTGACAGATTACCAAGGTGGATTTAGGAAAAAGAAAAGAACAGTGGATAATATAATGATAGTAAAGACTATTTTAGAAAAGTATAAGAATATGGCTAGAAGCACGGTTTATGTAGCAGCAATAGATTTTGAGAAAGCTTTTGACAAGGTGAATAGAGAGGCCCTACTAGAGAAATTAGGTAGGTTAGGGATTTCGGAGAAGATGTTGAGGGCAGTGGAAGGAATATATAGGGACGTTAGGTTTTGTGTAAAATTGGGAGAAGGGAGATTGAGTGGACCATTAGAGTCCAAGGTGGGTTTAAAACAAGGATGCAAGTTATCGCCAATACTGTTTATTTTATTTATTAACGATATTTTAGAGGGGTTTGGGGCAGAAAATTGGGCTGTACCAGTAATTAATGGTATGGAAGTACCAGGACTGATATTTGCGGATGATGTGTTATTGATGACGCTTACTTCAGGGGCGATGAATAGGGCCTTAGAGTCAGTGACACTATTTGCGAGGAAATGGGGATTGAAAATTAATGGAAATAAGTCTAAAATATTGGTAGTACAGGTGGACAAAAGAAGAAAGATAGAAGGAAATTGGGTAATTCAGGGAGAAAGATTGGAACAGGTAAGGAAGTTGGAATATCTAGGAGTTATTTTTAATGATAAAGGAACTTGGAGTGACCAGATCAAAAGAGTGAAATATAGAGGATTGGCAGCCTTAGCCTCAGTCAGAAATTTGCTACTCAAGTACCCGGGGATCAGTTATAAAACACTGAGACTCGTGTTCAGGTCGGTAATCGTTGGGAGGGTATTATACGGAGCAGAAGTTTGGGGGCTGGATGAGAAAAGAGAGGAACTAAGAAGGATTGTTAGTAGTTTTGCTAAGTTAGTGATGGGCTTACCGAGGTGTACAGCAAATGTAGGGGCGGAATTAATGTGTGGGGAGGATTTGGAATCAGAGGGTGTGAAAAGAATAGTTAGATACTGGATGAATTTAAAAAGACAGGAAGGTGGGAGAGTTTTACAGGCAGCATATGTACAGCAATTTAAGAGCATGTATAAGGGTGGATGGTTAGAAAAAATAAAGGGATATTTGGAGAGGATAGGATTAGGACACCTGTGGGGGGAGGTTTGGTCAAGGACAGAAGTGAGAGGGATGAATATACTGGAAAGGAGAATTAGAGATATCCATAGGCAGAAATTATTGGGGGAAAGCAGACTAAGAAATTCGCTGACTGTTTTGACGAAAATAGAGGAGATAGCAGGGTTGAATATTAGATACGTCGATAGGTCAAAACGATATGGGATGATGTGGTGGCTTTTAGGTTTACCAAGGAATACAGGCTGGTTACAGGGGAGGGATAAGACAAGGTGTGTACTTTGTGGAGATGTAAATGATGAGTTTCACTTGCTAAGAGACTGTGAGGTAACGAGGGGGTTAAGACATGGATTATTGAGTGCCGAGCATCGGGAAATATTGGGGAGAGGGGATGAGAACGCAATACTGAGATGGATTATTAAACAATGGGAAAAAGGGGGTGAATTGAACAGGTATTTTTGTGCGACAAAAAAGGCCTGCGAGAGTAAAATGAAGGAGAGTGAGTTAGAGGGTGGGCAGGGGAATAGGGGGGTGGAATAGTTATCTGTATAAGGGAAGGGGATAGTATGTTAAAATTCTAATGGATTAGGGAATATAGGGACTGAGTACTTAGTTAGGTGGAGTTGGGTAAGAGGACAGGATTGCATGGTCTGTTTGTTTTAAAGTTAGCTGGAATGCAAGTGCTGAAATGCTGAGTGTTGTTGTTTGATTATGGATCAGGTGTAGGTCAGTAACAAGAATGTGACGCAAGTACAGAGCATAATAAGGACACTGGATGAACACTGAGTGAGTGAACTGCTTCAGCTAATGACTGCTAATTATTCTTATTATTATTATCATCCTTATTATTATTATTATTACTATTATTATTATTATCCATTTTATTATTATTATTATTATTATTTATTATTCATTTTATCATTATTATTATTATTATTATTATTATTATTATTATTATTATTATTATTATTATTATTATTATTATTATTATTATTATTATTATTGCATGTGAACATGTATAGGGGCGAAGTCGCCTGTTATGTTCAATAAAATGTATGTATGTATGTATATTAGGACACCTAGATTCAACTGACGTTGAATATAATTCTGTAACATCAGCATGTCTCACTCTATCTTCATCTAACCGTCTGCGATATTCATCGGTGGTCTCTGATGTGCGTCTTTCTGCTGCACGTTGTCTTTTCTCCTTCTGGTGAGTATTTTGCATTTCATTTAACGACGCGTAGCTACTTCTTCGTTGTGTTAATGCCTGAGAATATTCCTCCGCAGTTAGGTTTTCGCGTATGAGGGAATGGTGCTCTCTGTTGTGTTCCATTCGAGCCCTCCGCTGATCCTCTGATTCTGTTTGTCTTACACGCACCTGTCTAAATCTTTGCGAGCTGAGTCTGGCCTCGCGCTCAGAAGCAGTCTCCGAATCACGGTCAGTGGTCTTCCTCAGTCTGTCTGCATTGAGTCTGGCCTCGCGCTCGCGCTCAGAAGCAGTCTAAGGTACGATTTGGAACATCACCGCCGTGGCCACGCACTGCCGCTGCCAGAGGCGGCCCGACACTGGCGGCGCCGCCTGAGCAGTTGTGGTGTATTCGTTCCTCTCTTCCTCGGTAGCGCAGTTGGTGTGATTCACCCGTTCAGTACACAAATCATGTTCGAAATGCAAACAAAAAGAAGACTATTGCAGGAAGAAGAAGACGATGACAACTTGATGCTTCTAGCTTTATTGCTCCGCAAAAGGAAAAGAAAAGTGACGAACGATATCTACAAAAACCGAGAGGATGAAGGGTGCTTTAAAATATTGATTGAAAGACATCTAAAAAGAGATGAAGATCTGTTTAGACAATACTGCAGACTCAACTACGACCAATTCGAGATGGTATTGACGTTAGTTGCTGAGGATTTGAAGCCTTGTACACAGCGGAAGTGCATCAATGCCCAACAAAAACTTTTCCTAACCCTGCGGTAAGTAATAGTTATTCCGTTCAGGAAAACAGTTGAAAATAAGTGTGAATGTCTCTAAAGTTGTAATAATCAAGTAAGAATGAAATTCACATTTTATTGCATTTGTTTCTGTAACTACATTCCATTTTATATCACATGTATCCACATTGATTTAATAACCAAAAGAGTGTACAATTTCAATGATTAGGTATTTCGAAATAGTAAACAAGAGATAAAATTTTTACGACATTTCATCACTAAGTGTATAACTCCAATAGCTGTTATTAATATGCACATTTGGAGCCTGAGAATCTTTGTCCGTAATAGCATGAAGATGTACAGGCACAGATTCATGGTAGGTATTGTTGCCGTGTGACGATGTTGTGCTCTGAGGAGAGGAGAGTTGCATAAAATCCTCGGAGACTGATGTTCACTGAGAGTTTATTCCGGCGTGCTGAAGTTCAAACTTCGTTAGAATATTAAATATTTCAGTTTTTGCCTGTATTATCGATGTTGGAGAAAGAGTACTTAACACTGCTTTAACATGTTCCCCGAAACTTTCTATCGGAGAGCTGTATCTTGTGGAATTCAAGTTCTCCATTTCTTTCTGCCGCTGCTCCTCCCTTCTTTTCATGAGATTGATGAGTTCACTGTGTTGACCATCGTCACTGTTTGTTTTCCTTTTGAGATATCTGCGTATATTTGTTATTTCACTGGAAATGCTCGGTATAGGTTGGTCTTCAGTACTCGGTGTTTGGGTGTCTGAAATACACTGCGTGGGTATTTCTGAACCGAGGGATGGTGTCACATCATTACTGCTCTCTTGTGATGGCTCATGTATGTTAGAAATGCTTATTCGCTCTCTTTGTACCGCATTTAAAAATATCAGTCGGTCGCAAAGATGCCATTTTGGTACTTTGCTAGCTGCTGAGCCCGTTACCTTCTTTTCTTTATTTTTACATCTGAAATAAGAGTCCCTCAGAGACTTCCAACGTTTCTTGCATTCATCATCTAAAATTAAAAGAAAAAATTAATGGATCTGATTTCAATGTAATTATGTACTCCTAAATTATACATAAGTTACTGTACACACAGTAAATTCATTGAATTTGTTTTAGGTTTATGGCAACGGGAGAGTCCTTCAAATCACTGGCATTTACATATCGCATTTCACCATCCTATGTCAGCGTCATCGTGAAGCAAACATGACCGATAATGAGTACAAAACTCATTCCAATGTTCATGCCTAATCTGACAGTGAGAGACTTCAAACGTATAGCAGACGATTTCTGGTATCAGTGGGACTTTCCAAATTGCATAGCCGCAATTGATGGTAAGCATGTTCGTATTAAGTGTCCCAATAACAGCCAGTCGCTATTCTTCAATTATAAACAATATTTTTCCATTGTTCTTCTGGCTCTTGTAAGTGCAGATTACAAATTTATAGCAGTGGATATAGGTTCCTATGGAAGAGAAGGCGACAGTGGCATTTTCAAGAAATCTGCCATGGGAAAGAAGATTGCGGCCAGGCAGTTCAATATCCCTGAAGAAAGTGCCTTACCAGGTAGTGATGCAATAGCCCCATGTGTTGTTGTAGGCGAGGAAGCCTTCGCTTTAGATACATTTATGATGAAACCTTATTCCAGAGAGGACGCCAAACGGTGTTTAAAGAAGGCAGTTTTCAATTATCGCTTAAGTCGAGCAAGGAGGGTATCTGAAAACGCATTTGCAATCCTTTCCCAAGTTTTTAGTGTATTTTACACACCCATTTCCTGCTCGCTCCAAACATGTGATTATCTCATATCAGTCGCATGCTGTTTGCACAATTTATTACGGGAAGGGTACCTAGAAAAACTATGTAAACCGCATTACGTCATATCTGATACAGCTAACCTCCCATCAGATAATATGATACATTTTCATCGAAGGGGTGGATATGCAAACGCTAGTGGCTTCGAAGTGAGAAACAAATTCAAGAGCTATTTCTCAAGTCCACTTGGGCAAGTACCTTGGCAACATGACATCGTTAACAGAACTGGCAACTAGTAAGTTTCTGCCAATGATTGTGTTCAAAGTATGCTTTGTTCCCAGTGTACGAAACGGAATGTGCCAATGAGTGTGTACAATAGTAACATATGTATATGTATAATGGAATAAATGTTCAACTTACCGGGTTTGTTTGATTTGTCTCCAATCTCCTTCCAAATATTGTCTCGCAGTACTGCGTCTTTATAACCTGCCACCTTTGCATCGTACAGAAGTGGATATCTTGATACAAGCTCCACGAGTTTTTCGTCATCTGACGGTGAAAAAGACATTATGAATGCTTGTTCGGCGGCGCGCGACCGAGCTGCCAGACTGCTACTGGCGCGGCTGGGCAGCCCCGCTCCAAACGCGGCGCAGCGGCGGAGGAGTTCCAAATGCATCCCGGAAGGATACATGTGAAGCGGTAGTGAACTTCCGCCGCCATGGCAGCGGCAGCGCGCGGCCACGGCGGCGAGGTTCCAAATCGTACCTTTAGACGCCCTGGATGTGGCCTGGCGTGCTCTCTGTGAGCTAAGCCTGGCCTCGAGCTCAGAAGCAGTCTCGGAATAACGGTCAGTGGTCTTCCTCAGTCTGTCTGCATTGAGTCTGGCCTCGCGGTGTGAAGCAGTCTGGGAAGCCCTCAGTATTTTCACTTTTTTAGCTTTTGATAAGGACCGTCCAATGTTAATTCGCTTCCTAGCAGGCATGGTGAAAAGAACAGTCACAAAAGTGTCAAAACCCAATCAGTAACTCTGTAATGGGCAGCAAAGTGGATGTGGTGGTGATTGTTTTTTGGTGGTGGCGGTGGTGCTGGTGATTATTGTTTTAAGAGGAAGTACAACAGGGGAACTATCCTCTATTAACACTAATCAGAAAAAACTGAAAGAGATCCGATACTTCGAAGAATAAAGTTATTAGCAAAATAAGGGCAAGGGCTCGAAAATAACAAAAGCAGAAACCCCTCCCCGAGCAGAAACTGGAAAGGCAGGGTAATAGTCAACGAAAGAGAGGTGGTTGTGATTATTGTTTCGAGAGGAAGTAAATATACGCAACAATCTTCTGTTAACACTAATCAGAACGAAATAATTAGAGATGCGATACCTTCGAAGAATGAAGATATCGGAAAAGGAAGGGAAAGTTCAGGTTGAAAATAGCAATCAGCAACAAAATGGAAATGGCCGTATTGGCGATTGTTTGAAAAGGAAAGACAACTCCTCAACAATCCTGCCTTATCACTAATCAGAACGGAATTGAAAGAGATCCGATACTTCGAAGAATGAAGATATCGGCAAAAGGAAATGAAAGGCCGCAAAATGCTTCGAAATAACAACCACAAACCCCGCCCAGAAAAGAATTTCAGACACAAGGGTTCCTAATGAAATTTCAGTAGCCGAAAATTTCGAAAGTGAAAATAAATTAACGTCCCGTCGCAACGCTTCTGAAACAGGAAACAATATTTCAGATAGGCTATTTATAAACGCAACTACGCACATGTACACTCACATAGATATGTTACCAATCTCGATTAGAAAGTAACAATGTAATACAGAGAAGAGCTAAGCACCACCAGGGTGAATTCCATTAAGCAGTCAAGTTCCTTTTGCTCGGAGCAACGCTTAACGACATGGATGATATAGACAGCTAAAACATACTCGTTACAGCGCCCCTCGCTGAAGCTCACCGAAGTAACTGTTGCCTGTAACTGTCATGGCGGCAGACACTTCATAGGTTTGACATTTGTATCGTAATATTACGCTGTATTGTTGGTTCCATGAGACGATATGACTATTTTTCTTTGGCAAAATGGTTCATTTATTTAGAGAAAGATACCTCTGGCTTTTAACAGCATACCTTAAGTTTAATTCTCCTATCATTTATTAAATTTGTGATTGCTTCAAAAGGAAAGACAACTCCTCAACAATCCTGCCTTATCACTAATCAGAACGAAATTGAAAGAGATCCGATACTTCGAAAAATGAAGATATCGGCAAAAGAAAGGGAAAGGCCGCAAAATGCTTCGAAATAACAACCTCAAACCCTAAGTCGTCTTCTTATTTGTTTACCTAAGAGTCCCTGCGCCTAAATTCCTCCTCTGTTTCCGCTTTCTTATATCCGTAACTCGTACCGTCACAATTTATGAAATTTGTTTCTTGCTGAAGTTCGTAAGGTGGTATGATTTTGTTGCTTATGGCTGTAATTTTTAATAGTGGGTATGAAACAGGAAAAACATAACCCCATTTGTTGGGACTCAAGTCTCCTCGCCCTTGCTCTCGCTTGGTAAACTCTTGCTGTCATCCGACTCCAGTGTTATGTTTGTGATATCTAGGGAATTGGCTCAGTTTTAAGATTGAAACCGCCTGTGGGTGGGGGTGGGGGGTGGGGTGGTAGAATACATTCACATTATCCCCTGCGTGTCGTAAGAGATGACTGAAATTCCCCCAGGGGCCCTTAACTTAGCAGGGTGGGGTCACGACGACGAACCCATAGATGAGTCTCGTAATTGCTTGCACTTACCTGTGCCACGCTCCTCACTTTTTCTATCCTATCCGACCTTCCCTGGTCAATTCTTGTTCTTTGCAGACCCCGACGGCATTAGAGCATTCGAGGCCTCATTTGCACGCCCTTCGTGGTCCTTGTCTTCTTTGTCCGATAACTTAATTTCGGAAGTGTCGGATTCCTTCAATTTTTGCCACTGATTAGTGTTAATATAGGATGGTTGCCCAGTTGTACATCCTCTTGAAACAAAGAGCAGCACCAGCACCACTCTCTTCTCTCATGCGACTTCAGTGTTCTTATGTTTGCGAGATCTGGGGAGTTGGCCCAGTTTTACGATCTATGCCGTTCCTGAGGCCAACCGAATGTGGAGGAATGTATTCAACAATTACGTCTTTCTGCGGGCAATCAATCAATCAATCAATCAATCAATCAATTAATCAATCAATCAATCAATCAATCAATCAATCAATCAATCAATCAATCAATCATTCATTCATTCATTCAATCAATCAATCAATCAGTCAATCAATCAATAAATCAATCAATTTATCAATTATTTGCATTTAGGTCTGTCGTTCACGTGGCACATTCCCCATCAGTTGTTTACCTAGGTTCAACTTAGACCTTTTCAAAGAAGTTGGGAATTTATGGAACGTTTTCGTTGATAATTTATTCCAATACTCTACTCATGTCAGTGAACATTTGTTCCAATGTGTCCTCCTGAATTCCAACTTCATGTTCGTATATTATGACGTTTTCCAGTTTTAAAAGGTATGCTCAAACTCTGGCATCCCACGTTTCCCTCCACTGAGAGCTCGAAACATACGACATAGCCGAGCATTTAGTCTCCTTACTCCCAAGTCTTCCCAGCCCATAGTTTGAACTATTTTCGTAACAATACTCCTTTGTCGGAAATAACCCAGAACGAATCTTGCTGCTTTCCTTTGCTTGTTTCGCAGTTTTCATATCAAGTAGTTCTGGTGTGAGTCGCATTCATTGGAGTCATACTCTAATAATTGTGCTCTTAGGAGACATTTACGCGCCCTCTCATTTATATCCTTACTACAATCCCTAAATACTCCAATAACCATGTAAAAAGATCTGTCCAGGTTTCGGGATTAGCACTCACATACATACGGAGCAATTAAGGAAGAAAGTAATACAGTTAAGAATGTGGAAATTAATAGAAAATAGGATTATAACTGAGGACAGTCGGGTAGGACAAATATATAAATATATGAATACCAAGTGGATGCTCTGGAAAATGAAATGTCCCTCAATAAATTGTGACGGTACGAGTTACGGATATAAGAAAGCGGTAACAGAGGAGAAGGGGGCTGGACTTTAAAAAATTCAAGACTATTACTTTTCAACTCAGCGACCCCGAAAACTATGAATTCGACACTATTCTCGATTATTATTGTAACTACCCCACCCCCCTGACCCTCTCCTTTAAGGGCGCTAGGGATGGCTTACCCCCCACAGTGATCGTCTCCCGATAGTAAGTAATACGTGTACCAAGTTTGGTTGAAATTGCTCCAGTGGTTTAGGAGGAGATGTGTCATTTACACACACACACACACACACACACACACACACACACACACACACACACACACACTCTTCTATTTCTATATATAGTAAGATTTTTACACTCGTACTTCACCCCATTTCCATCCCCGCCCAAAGGAGTCCTATGAGTGCCTTACACAACAGTATATTTTTTCCAGATATTAAGTCTTATTTGTACCAATTTTGGTTGGCAGCTATGCCCAAACGTACATGCATAATCTCACTGCTCTAGAATCCTGGAGCTGACGTTGCCATGGTTACGGCAGTTCATTTCTTTATCTGATTCCTAGAGCAGGGGTAGCGTGGTGCCAATATCTCCGTAACGGTTGGTTTTAGGGCCTTAAAACATGGTTTTCGGGCCCACAGGGCTTACCGAGTTTTGTTCTTTGCGTCACGAGGATTAAATTGAGCTTTGTCTCGTCCTTATACGACAAATTCGATATTTTGCCTATAATAGTATAAGAGAAAATGGAGGAAAACCGTTTTTTCTATAAAGCCCCGTCTTTTCAAAGATTTTAAAATGATATGCATATCGAAACCTTCCCCGGGGTCAGTATACTGTAAATATGAAGTTTGGTTGAGATCTATCCAGCCGTTTCGACGTGATGGTGGAACAGACAAACAGACACGAACAACTTTATTTATAAGAAGATTAACATTAAATACCTGTACTGTGAGAGTTTCGATGTATCAGATGTGGATGTGACGTTGTTATATTTTGCACTACTGGCGATTCTGCCAAGTCATTGTTACGTCATGGCTACGTCATCGTGAGCTTTTAGCAATTCGCTCAGAGACTTAGCCGCCCCAGGGGATTTCACCATTGCATGCAACGGTTTGAGGCGTTGTGGGAGTATGTCATTGTTATTTCTGGAGATTACATAGTTGTGTCAACCAACGTCTATAAAAGGTGGTTGCATATTGTAGCGTCAGTCATTAGTTAAACGGAAGCTGAACAGTGAAGAAGTCTACTAGATGAAGAGGCCTCAGTCGGTCAGTCAACGAGTGTGAACGAGAGATGGAGAAGACTCAGTGAGCCATTAATCATTGGTCATTGAGAGAGTGAGGCCAAATTAGTTGGTCACTTAGTTGAAGACACGGACGCAAGGGCTTACCGTGGAGTCAGAGAGGGCAACCCTGGACCTGCCAAGAGGTAATACCATATTGACATACAAAGAAGTCAGATGATATGGAGAAGAAGCAGTCACAAGGATGTATCACCAAGTTAGGCGTGACACATCTACAGTAAACACCAGATCAAAGGAATACGTCGTAATTACACTCAAAGTGTTGAAGGTACAGTCAAGTGAATCAGTGAGGGAAATATTTCGTATAAATTGTTAAATGTCCGGTCAAGAAGAATTCAAATTCATGCCTAGTTTCTTTCAGTTGCAATGTCATAATTTCATATTCTTATCTGTTTTATCGACGTGTTATCAATTTTAGCTTCCTCTCATTATCTTCACCTTTTTTTCGCAAGTTGTTTTACGTCGCACCGAGACAGGTGGGTTTTATGGCGACTATGCGATAGGATAGGGCTGGGAGTGAGAAGGAACCGGCCGTGGCCTTGATTAAGGCCTGGTGTGAAAATAGGAAACCACGGAAAACCATCTTCAGGGCTGCCGACAGTGGGGTTCGAATTCACTATCTCCCGAATTTATTGTTCATAATGTAATAATTTGGTAAGAACAAATATAAATATTCGAGTGACTAACATCCTTTGTATATGGTTGCTACCTCATAAATCCTAGCATATGTGGTATCAATCACATGCGTCATAATGAACACAATAACTAAAAACCATCCCTGCGGCACAGGTCGCTACCCTTCAGCAAAGATGCACAGTAGCAGCGTTTCCCGATTACTCCTACAGGAACAGTTTGCGGTAAAGATTGGTCTCTCGTGACTTCGCTTCGGCGCTATACAGTTTCCACGTGCCTTCGCTTTTAATCTGTACACCAGAGATTCGTGCCCTGATAACGCACCGTGTCCGCCTTAGATTCGATAAGGTGTGTCGTCCCGGGAAGACCGCTGTGTTGTCATCTGTGCGATGTGCTAGTTTACTTCCTCCCACATATTAGGTCCAGTGCAAGTTTGCAACTCTCGATATCAAGTGTGTATGACGGGACATATTTGCAATAAAGTAAGTGACAACATGTATGTATGCAGTTTCAGCTCGCTCAGGTACACAAAACGTGTGATTATAAAAGTATACATTATATACGGTTTGAGTCACGCAGCTGTCAGCTTGCATTCGGGATATATACACGTATATATATTCGGCAGCTCTGAAGATGGTGTTCCGTGGTTTCCCATTTTCACATTTTCACACCAGGCGGATGCTGGGACTGTACCTTAATTAAGGACACTGCCGCTTCCTCCCCACTCTTAGCCCTTTCCTATCCCATCGCCGCCATAAGAACTATCTGTGCCTATGCGACGTAAAGCAGATTTAAAAATAAAAAGAATAAAATACAAAAATCATTAGCCTATATAATACTCAGAGTACAAACAATTCGCTCTGAAGTAGTTCAAATGGAGCAGAAATGATCCCGTTTTCATGCTTAAATGTAAACACTGGAAATAATGGCATTGGTTTGTATGGAGTACGCTATTTGTTTATTTGCCGAATGAATATTTCCAGATCGCTGCGTTACGTACACTAAACTATTCTGAAAAAACTGCGAAGAAACAGCAAAAACATATCCCATCACAGTCGGATGAAGTAAAATAGGCGAGCGTACTTAAGAGGTCGGTTGTCAAGGGTACAGCACCAGTGCTGTCATTTGGATGCCATTGTCATATTCCAGCGAGCCTTCCTCTTCGTCTGGCACAGACGACCCGTCGTATGTTCCGCCGAAATTGACCCAACTCGATCCTCATGCAAGTAATGAATTCGTCCACATGCCTGTATAACGAATTTCGCGATCAGGTATTTCAGTGCTGGAGCAAACGCGTTCAAGTGCTTCCTGCAGCAACGCGTTGTTGCTGGCACGAACAATCGCCGTTCTATAAATACCTGGAATGGTTGTCAGAATGTTCTCAATAAACCGCGAAAGGAAAATTTAGTGGCTTCATTCTTTCAGAAGAGCACCTTAAAACCTTCACTGGTCAGACTTGGGAAAATATTTTCTCCGCTATTTGTTGGTGTAGATGCGGAACTTGTCTTGCCGAAGTGCCATCTAGGGACTGTTAGTTCTATATTCCTATTCAAACTGCGCACTGGAAATTCCAATGTCATTAATTCACTCATATTTGTACTAGAGCGAGGCCAACAAGTCTCGGAAATGTCGGCGTCATTTTTGAACGCATTTGAAAAAGATGTTCTACCCTCCAATTTCGGAGTACGGCACGTTCTCGAGAAGACCTAATTACAAACGAAACTTACATTATGGAGGGAATGTTGTTTAGCACAAATAATAACCGTTTGACGTTGATCTTTGATGACACTTACGTTGGATTCATAGATTTATTTTCGTTAAATACGGAACATTCCTAATTTTTAACATAGGCGTGAAAAGACAAAACATCTTACTGTCATCTTAAGATTTTAATATTTTAGTTATAATATAGACCACAGCAATCAAATGATGAAAAGTTAATCACTTAAAAATCACTTACAATTATTGTTCTTCCTTATTTCCACATTTTTCTGATTAAAAAGTAAACGCGTGTCTCCATCCTGACGTGGTGCATCTCTTTTAAGGCACACCTTCATTGGGTGTATCCTGAATGTACCATTTTTATAACATACCGGCACTCCTGCTAATTTTAAATTTTTGGCAGTAAGTTACTGGGAATCGAACCTGGGATACACAACCTACACGTCCTTTTTGGAAGAACAGTTTCACTATTAGCATTGATTTCACTCTGTTTAGTGAAAGTCCGTTTTTTTTCGTCAGCAGTGGCGTTCTTCAGGAAAGGAAACTGTTCGCACAAATCTTCAGTGAATACGCACTTTATTTTAGGCATTTTGAAAAAAAAATGCACATTAACTATATTCCCATGATGTTATGTGACCTGTGACTACCATCTCATTACACCACAAAACAACGCTAACGTTTGCATGTCTGCACTACGAATCTCGAACAGAAAAGTAAAATGTCTCGACACTCGACGTAGTGTTGGTAACCTCGATACATTCTGCCAACCTCTGAATATAAACAGAGTTTACAAATGGAGGATTTATTATGTTCAAAACGGTGTCTATAATATACAGTAATAACGATTATTTCACATTCATGGTGGACAAAATTGAAAAAAATCCACTTGCTTAACAAATTGCGAGACATTTTGGCGTCGCGACGAAGTTTTTTGGGACAAGGGGATAGAGTTTCGAAAAAAAAAAGGATAACCCGTATTTCCCCAGACGTATACGAAACTTACACTTACGTTCGACATGAGAAAAGCTTTTAATTTTACTCAGGCCAGAAGAAGGAACCTTTGTGCAAACCTTTTTACGGTTTGTACCACGACGAGTCATGCAGTAAATGTGCTCTTATAATGGCGCGAGGTCTTTCGAGTTGACGCCGTATAGGCGACCTGCACGTCTGTGAGGATGGGGTTCTACCTAGGATGAGTTCTAACATTGCAGACGGCACAAAAACCCAGTCCTCGAGCCAGAGGAATTAGTTAATAAAGTTAAAATTCCCGACCTTGCCGGGAATCGATCCCTGGACCCCTAAGGGTAAGAATTATTCAGCATTTAAAAAAACACGTTTTCCTTTGCGAAAATCAAATGATCACAAATATATCTCCCGGTCATGGCCATCCATCAACAGCTGGTAGTTTTGCTAATTTCATATGACAACCAGCCAGAAGACATGGCCTGCCGGTTGCTAGGTAACACTGTCTGACCATCCATCACCGCCTGCACGCTCACTTCCGTCACATTTTGTCGCGTCACGTTACACACATTTTCGGATGACCCCCAGCCCTAAGACATATTTTTGTCAAGAAGTTCTACAAAAAAATGTCTGCGGCAGCATATATCTAACGTTAACAAATAGACCACTCCACGGTTTCCCATTTTCCCACCAGGCAAATGCTGGGGCTGTACCCTAAGTGAGGTGACAGTCGCTTCCTTCTCACTCCTCTACCTTTCCTATCCCATAAGACTTGGTACTGCTAGGGTTAAAAACTACGACAAAAAATATTCCCTTTCTTCTTTATTTCGTTATGTTTTTATCTCTCTTTTTTCACTCTTTCTTCTGTGTCGGTGCGACGTAAAGCAAATTGTAAAAGCTCACAGTCCAAAAGGGGGGAGGGTCACGGAAAATGTCTCAATTTAACCCTCGTGAAAATGAAGTTTTAGGTATTTCGAACGAGCAATACTTGGTAGAAAACATAAACTAATTTCTTATTAGGCGCTTTTTCAACAATAATGAATGAGCACAAACAAAAGCTTACATAAATCCACATAAAAGGTGTGTTTTAATAATGAAAAATAAGAGATTTCACATTTTTGTATATGCGAATTAAATGGACGGAAGCTAGAGGAATACAAATTGTGTCTCTAAAATCTTAAGGTAAAAAATATAATCGCCCAGTTTTTTCGTAGAATGATACCAAACTGAGCTTTAAAGAAAGCAAATTGCTTCAAATGTGGCACTTATTGTTAGTATAATACGTAATAAAATAGAAGCTGAAATTCTTAGATCTTTACTGTAGTACAAAATTTAAATCTTTGGGGAATTTTTAATTCACATTCACAAAGAAAGTGTTCGTAGGAACAGTCGATCGTTTGATGAAAATATTCGCCACAGTTTCGAGGTTCGGTTTATCTTTTGTTTCTTGATTATGGAGATGCATAACTTCATAGTCGTTCAATTTTACTTGCATCAGGGCACTGCACAGGTAAGTTTTAAATCTCTTCCAGAAGGGAAAAGGACGTTCTGATGTACTGTACATGTAAAAATGGGTATAGTTAAAGCGATCTTTAACAAACTTAACTACTTCTGGAATCAATTACCCATTCTGAAGGTTTGGATGAATTGCATCTAATTAATAATAGAAGATATCCATATAACTCACTTATGATTGAGAATAAAATAAATACAAGTTTCTTAGTAGGCTCCTCAGCCCCAACCCCCACCCTTTGGTAATGTAGGGACAAAAATACCTTGGTACTGCTAGGATTAAGAAATATGACAAACAATCTCCCCTTTCTTCTTTATTTCGTTATGTTGTTATCTCTCTTTTTTCATTCTTTCTTCTCTCTGTTTGTAGGTGCGGCTGGACGCCCCCACACAAATTTTGCGGGGTGCTCGAGCACGCAGCACCCACGGAGTCGGCGCCCCTGGTTACAGTAACGATTTAAGTGAAGTAAGTCGAAGAAAAACTGGCCGCTTGTGTGGCTTTCTAGCTTACGTTGGCTAAACTATGAGCATGACGAATATAAGAACAAGTGTGAGGACTCCTCGAGTTGTAGCGCGCCCCGGCAGGCAGCACTAGAGTGGGCAAACTCCACAGAACCCATCAGGAGTCTTAGGAATGGTGCCAGAGGAAACGTATTACTCCGTAACTGATAAGTATATCCATTGTTTAAAAAAACAATGAGAAATTACAATTATAAAATACCACGGCAGGGTACAATGGGAAAAAGTCATTCACGAAAAAAGAGCTACGGCCTTCATCACACGTTGTAAACATACAGATAAATAACGCATAACTCTCAGAATATTAAAACAAACACCCATGAACTGGCCCATTCGCTGCTGCACTCCCGTCTTCAAACTTCTTTCTTCTATTCCTGATGGTGTCTAGGTTCTTTATCCTTTTGGAAGTTTCACGGGACTTAATCTCACTTGAAAGGTATTTCGGCAAATTAGGGAAAATGTGAAGCACTGCTCCTGGACGTAATTTCCATCTCACACGAGAGATATCCATTTTTTCACCTTTCATTATAAAATTATCTGATTTCACTATCAAATTATCACAGAAACGAATATGACAAATTCTGCTATTATGCGTTAACTCAGCATCCTTCCAATCCATAGCCCTGGTCCATTTTTCAAATTGTGGTGAAAACAATCATAATCATCAACTTCTCCACCATACTCTGACTTACAGCCAGGCACAAAACAGTGCGGCATGCTGAACTATTAAATTAATCAAGCGGCATAAGATACACACAATGAACTAAGTTTAGGAACTGAAAGCAAAGAAAAATCAACTTATTCACTGAAATATCTCGCACAGTAACGTCTCCCGCCTTTTCTATACCCGGCTTGCTGAAACTACTGGAGCACGTATTGGATTTAATCGCTTGCTGTGCTGGCAGTGGCGGGACCACAAACTTCCATGCTATAATGGCTGAGTCCTCGCATTTGATCTTATATTCGTCATGCTATGAGGGTAAGAATTGTTCAGCATAAAAAGTTCTACAAAAAATGTCCGCGACAGCATATATCTAACAAGTAGCCCACTATAGGCGTTTTTATGTTACAGTAACGATTTAAGTGAAACAAGTCGAAAAAACAACGGTCGTCCGTGTTGGGCATTCCAGAGAATCCCAACGACTCGGGGCCTGTGTATGGATGAGTGTGTGTGCCGCCTTCAGCATTAGAATTCATCACAGGTAGGGCCCCTCATCACAGCCGTGCAGGTCGCCTATACGACGTCAACTTGAAAGACCTGCACCTGACCAGACCTTTTCGGAGGCTACACGCCATTATTATTATTATTATTATTATTATTATTATTATTATTATTATTATTATTATTATTATAGCGCGTACAAGACTAGTCAGCACCTCGCAACACATGGCATTACCTAGAAGTTCACTGCTAGGGAGGATGGCACTACGAAAGGTTGCTTGAGAAAGGTTAAGCCCAGTTAACAGACGAAAGGGTGAACACTGTCCTTATTATGATCGAAGCAACCCTAAACTCAAGGCCTAAACGCAGTTTGCGGAAGAATTAGGAATCGAGCCTTTGACATTTGTCCATTTCCTCTGCGGCGAAAGATTGACAACCATCGCAAATGGGCGCGAGTTTAACAAGGGAACTATCGATACTGTCATATCGAAACCGACAATAAAATTTCGCAGGGAGGATAAGGGGACCTTAAGAAAGCAATGTATAAAAAATCAGCTGCCATTTCGAGCTGCTAGGTCCTCAAATCGATACGAAAATGTGTAATCAGATGGCACGCGTTAGCATATATTTAGACGTGGGCAGCCCTGGTCGGTTCGCCCGGAAGGACGTGGGTTCGAATCCCCGTTAGGAAGTCGTAAAATTTAGGAAACGAGATTTCCACTTCCGGAGGTGCATATGGCTCTGAGGTTCACTCAGCCTACACCAAAAATGAGTACCAGGTTAATTCCTGGGGGCAAAGGCGGCCTGACATAGAGCTAACCCCTGTACCCCATCACGTGCCAAGGTTAACAATGGTGGAAGCCTTTACCTTCCACTCCTCCAAGGGCCTTCATGGCCTGTATGGAGGTGACTTTGCTTTGCTTTTTGGGCAGCCCTGGTGACCAGCTGAAGCGAGCGCGTTACCTTGAACTTTCTGTGCGAGGCAGTTAACACATATTTCTTTTAGAGAACTTTCATGAATTCGGTTAATGTTCTACAGTATGCATTACGTTATTTCCGTGAAAAAGGTTTCTCTTATTCCCATGAAATAACTTCGGAAGAAAGGGAGATGGGTCAACAAGTGATCGAACTAATTGACAATCATCCCATCTCAAAATCGTGTCTGGAGAGAAACAGTGGCAGCTGAAGTAATAGTGGAAGCAGCGACACCTCATGTGCATTACTGAAAGAGAAGGTACAAGAGGTGTTGCGGATTCGAGTTTGAGCCCCGAGCCCCGTCAGTCAGTGAAGTGACACCGCAGTCATCAGACAAAGTACCAGTTCAAACTACGCTTCCAGTCCATAGAAGAAAGTGAAACATGCAATAGATCTTGCATAGAAGAAGAAAGTTGTACATTAAGGCGAGGCACGCACTTGCGATTTCTGGTCGCGGCGACAGAAAAAATCGCTGTCGCAGTATTTTATTCTTATGCGCGCACTGCGACTGATAAATTCTTTGCAGTTGCACGATGGATAATGTACTAATTTGTCGAATTTTGCTTACCAAAAATTTTGCTAAATCAGAAATTAATTAAATAACTGTTGAATTTTCATCCTGAAATTTTGCTCAAATGGGGGCGATGGCCTTCTTCAGAACATTTAGGAGTTTTCTTTTGGAGAATATGTTTTTCAAATAATATTAAAGCATGACTGTTGATCTCTTCAATTATTTTAGTATGTTACCGGTATGTTGCACGTAATTAGTTTCATTAATTTGTCATTGTAGCAGTCGTAGTAATTTCTTGGAGTACCCCCAAGATCACAATTATTATTGTTGGATACTTTTATTGCTTTTAATATTTAATACGCTAATAATTAACTCATCCATTGTCGTAATTTTGTTTTATTTCGTTGTACCAAAAAAATGTATGTGGGAACCGGTACTTATAACAAATAAAATAACTTTATCATAATATACTTTGACTGGGAAGGTCATTACGCCCATTATCTTTGAAACACTTCAAGAATCTAGCATTACACAACTGCGACCACCATGGTAAATGTAAATTCATTAAACTGAACTGAAATATGGTGTCAAACACACCTTTAGTTTTCTTTTCTAACCCGGAAAATTCATTCCAATGTCGCCAGACATGTAAACATACTTCACCGCGAAGTTATTATTTTATGTAGGATCACTAATTTTCTTTGAGTTATATATTTTAAAGAGCATGTGTTTTCCAATATCAATCTGTCGATATCGGGTACATTATTTATATCGTCGTCATCACCATTTGATTCGTTGTCAATTATTTCTGGCGCTATTCTAAAATTCATGCAGTCAGACAGTGAAGATAATTGCTTGAAATGCGACCGAATGGTCGCTTGTGCGCGCAGATTTATTGCTTTCCATGTGACTCGCTCCAAGAGCGCGACAGTCGCGTCGCCAAGAAAAAAAGGTCCGACTGCATCTTTTTAAACGCTGCGATTTTACGGTCGAATGTATGTACATTCGTATTTGTAGCAATGCGTTTCGTGTTTGTGGCTAAACAATCGCGCGATTATAAGTGCAAGTGTGCGCCTAGCTTTATGGTTAAGTAGGATGGAATAAGAAGCGGCTTTCGCAAAAATAGTTGTATGGTGACGTCATTACGACAACTGTACATGTGGAAAAATCAATTAGGATCTACATCAGTAAGTCCCGGTGAACGTAGCAAACTGACGTATACATTATTTTCTCGCTTTGCAGAAGCAAGAAGGTTGAAGCGGAATATATGCGATGAAAACGTGCGACTGTGGGCCTTGGAACTTTCAAGAGAGATTTCAATGGGACAAAGTAATTTCAGTGCATCTACTGGTTGGTTGAGTCGCTTCAAGAAAAAGTACAGAATCAAAAGTAAAAAAATCACGAAATTTTTATTCCGTAAGTATCTGCAAGAAGAGGAAGAAGATACAGTCGCGAAGAGATTTGTAGGAGCAGTTACAGAGCGATTTTTAGACTACTCCCCTTCTTTAACACACAATACAGATCAGTTTCATGGGCGAAATGAAAGCGGAAAGGCTCTATCGTTTGTTGATGAGAAACGTACAGAAACAGTTGTTCAATCAATTAGTGTGCTCACTCATTCGTACATACTTATGCCTACAGTTAGTATGGCCGGTACTCTCGGCGAATTGATCCACGCCAGTGGTAAAGACGAAACCTCCATCTTAGACAGATGTGCCAAACTCATCGCAGCAAACCAACTATCGCAAAACCGCTACAACAAGAAGTGCGTTTCGAAGAATGCCAAAATATGCCATTACAAAACTGTTGTCAGACCCCAGTTCTTACATGCTGCGGGGGACCTTACTGGTGGACAGGAAAGACACAATGGACGACCTGGAAAAGGTCAAAAGACGTATCCTCCGGAAAATTCATGGGCCAAGGGTGCTCCCGGGTCGAACCTACCAACTGAAAGCGAACTCTGAACTGCGCCAACAGTTGGGAACGGCTAACACCAGCATGCGAGGCAGGCGGCTGAAGTTTTACGGGCACCATCTAAGAATGGACAACGGCAAGCTTACGAAGAAGATCTTCTTACTCATCAAAAGCTAAAAGATTGGAAGCATGTGGCTCAATGAAGTAAAAAGAGTCTTAGCTTCCGTTGGAATTTCTGATACTGATGTCTCAGACCGCCTTAATATTTGTAAATGGGTAAATTCGTGGTCCCCTCTACCAAAGGTTGTTAAATCTCGCAAACCAAATTCACAGGAAAGAAGAGGAGAAACTTTTTTTTTGCTAGTTGCTTTACGTCGCACCGACACAGATAGGTCTTACGGCGACGATGGGACAGGGAAGGGCTGGGAGTGGCAAGGAAGCGGCCGTGGCCTTAAAATGAAAATGGGAAACCACGGAAAACCATCTTCAGGGCTGCCGACAGTTGGTTCGAACTTACTATCTCCCGAATACTGGAAAGATACTAGCAGGACTCAAGAGGTATTGGGAACGAAGGCGAGCATCCAAAAAGAACTAGTCATAAGCCCTCCCTAGTGGGCTTAAATCAGTAATAATAATAATAATAATAATAATAATAATAATAATAATAATAATAATAATAATAAATGGCCGGTACTCTTTTCCCGAAATTATTCATTGTACTACGGAAAGCAAGTGAAACTTCCGGGCCGAGAGTTTCCAAATAAGTGTTTCACGCCAAAAATATAATTATAACAGCCACAAAATCAGGGGAAAATGAGAAAAGAATTAAAGTATTGGCTAAAAGAAGTAATAATAATAATCGTATGGCCTCAGCTACCGTGTGCAGACATTTCAATTTGACGCCATCTGGCTGTCTGCTCGTCAATTTCGACATTCCGTTTTACTCTAGGCCTACTAGATGGCAGACCGAGTAAACCGGAACTCTCTTGGGCGTCTATGGCTGAGATTTTAATGAATTTTGTCGAGTAAACACCAAATGTGTCACCAGAGATCTTTTACATGCCGACATCGTACGACATGGAGTGTCGAATGGACTTTTTTCCGCCCTTCAAAAATCTGACTACCTCTGCCGGGTTTGAACCCGCTATCTTGGGATCCGGAGGTCGACACTCTACCACTGATCCACAGATTATTCTTCCCATTCGCTGAAGATAAATGTTTGCTACTATTAAATTCCAGGACTACTTACACTGATAAAAGCTGTCTTTAAGAAATTTCTCCAGATTCCTTCCGGCACCACAGGGAAAATATAGCCCTTGAATTAGTTTATTCTTCCGGCAATGAAAGGCTTTGTATCGCCGTTTCACAGACATTGTGCCAGCTTATGAAGACTTTCAGTTCGACGTTTATTAGAGTAGCTGCATACTGAAAATGCAATCCTTCATTCATTTTCAATTTTCTTCATCACGGTTTAAGGACAGGATTAAATATTCGTGGTTTGAAACCAATTGCACAACGGAGAGACTTCCGGAGTTCGAAGTGCCTGCGAAATATTCCCTATTCCCTTCAAACAAGTAAGGAAAACTGTGAAGCACAATGCAGCCTAAAAGTGCATATTCGTTGTGTATGGCGCCAAAAATATTCGTGTTTTTAGCATGCGATTAACGCACCTCATTTACGTTTCACCGGGCGAGTTGGCCGTGCGGTTAGGGCCACGCATCTGTGAGCTTACAACAAGGAGAGTGTGGGTTCGAACCCCATTTCCACATTTTCACCCCAGGCAAATGCTGGAGCTGTTCCTTAATTAAGGCCACAGCCACTTCCTTCCCATTCCTAAGCCTTTCCTATATCATCGTCCCCATAAGACATATCTGTGTCTGTGTGACATAAAACAAATTGTAAACAAATAGAAAAGTTACGTTTCACATTCGTTCCCCAACAGTAAAGAGATCTTGGCGCGCGGTAACCTGCCAGTTCGTTCGCTTTATCTCCCCAGCACAACTGCAATTCCACACAGTTGTGCGCCGCGCCAGCCAACAAGATCCGAGGGTTGTCCAGTAGCTGCGTTATCACACGGATGTTGAATCAAGATTTCGACACCTTCCAGATCGAAATGGCAGTTAAATTTTTGTACGTCACTATTTTATGGTCTCCTCATCCTCACAGAGAAATGTGGAGTAAAGAACGTATCGAGAAGCTTCTTGAAGGCAGAGATGGAAAATTTAGAACTGTATTACTGTGCACTCCCGATGAGATCGGCCCGGGGTGAAGAGGGTGTTGGGGATTCCTAGAGAATGCCATTCCTACGCTTTTAGTGAATGTCACGCCTACTGTAGACGACCAAGGATTGAAGAAATGAAATGTAACTTGTGCTCCTGTACACTCCACGTATTAGGTTACTCCAGATATTCCTCTACAGTCCGTGCGCCTTTTTTGCTTACGCTGGCTAAACCCGTTAAAGGTAGGCCTACATCTACACTATGCGGATAAGAATTGTTCAGCATAATAAGTTCTACCAAAAAAAAAAAATCCGCAACATAACTCACTATAACTGTTTTTATGTTAAATTTGCAGTAAAACACGTCACATTTAAACTTTTGAAATGAATTAGTTAAACCATATCAAAATAAAAGAGACAAAGACAATGTCACCTTCGTACAGGCCATGAAGGCCCTTGGAGGCCCATTGCTAACCGCGGCACGTGATGGGGTAGAGTGGTTAGCTCTACGTCCGGCCGCTTTGCCCCCAGGAATTAACCTGGTACTCATTTTTGGTGTAGGCTGAGTGAACCTCAGGGCCATATGCATCTCCGGAAGTGGAAATCTCGTTTCTTAAATTTTACGACTTCCTGACGGGGATTCGAACCCACGTCCTTCCGGGCGAACCGAGCACGCCATTACCGCCTCGGCCAGGCAACCCCTACCATATCAAAATAAATTGTTTATTTCCCTCAAGTAACTAGTGCAGATTAAAATGTAACTTATAGAATGTTATTTTCATTTATACTTTCGGAGATATCGCAATCTCCATTCTAAAATATGGAAATGTAAATGATCAGCTTCAGAGCGAGGGCTGGAACGGGGTCCACTCAGCCTCGGGAGGTCAACTGAGTAGAGGTGGGTTCGATTCCCACCTCAGCCATTCTGGAAGTGGTTTTCCGTGGTTTCCCACTTCTCCTCCAGGCAAATGCCGGGATGGTACCTAACTTAAGGCCACGGCCACTTCCTTCTCTCTTCCTTGTCTATCCCTTCCAATCTTCCCACCCCCCGTCAGGCCTCTGTTCAGCATAGCAGGTGAGGCCGCCTGGGCGGGGTACTGGTCGCACTCCCCAGTTGTATCCCCGACCCAATGTCTCACACTCCAGGACACTGCCCTTGGGGCGGTAGAAGTGGGATCCCTCGCTGAGTCGGAGGGAAAAAACCAACCCCGGAGGGTAAACAGATTAAGAAAGAAAGAAATAAAGTATGTTCAACGAATATTGGCCGAAGCCGCTGGACGCTATTTTACAAATAAATGTTCATTTTGGACATACTTAAAGTTGTAAATATTTCTAAAAAGCAAAAATGTCAAAATTTGTGTGTCATTATGGCTCTGCAGTAAAATTAGTAAACCGGGCGAGTTGGCCGTGCGCGTAGAGGCGCGCGGCTGTGAGCTTGCATCCGGGAGATAGTAGGTTCGAATCCCACTATCGGCAGCCCTGAAAATGGTTTTCCGTGGTTTCCCATTTTCACACCAGGCAAATGCTGGGGCTGTACCTTAATTAAGGCCACGGCCGCTTCCTTCCAACTCCTAGGCCTTTCCTATCCCATCGTCGCCATAAGACCTATCTGTGTTGGTGCGACGTAAAACCCCTAGCAAAAAAAAATATAAAATAAAATAAAATTAGTAAGCATTCAATTTATTCTCATCAGATTCAGTATTACCTCCTTGCATTTTTTTTTTTTTTTTTACAAGTGGGTACTTCAGAAAATATTGACTTGTCTAATTCCCTGGTGTACAGAACAGCCTTATACGGTAATATAAAATAATGGCATGTGACCGGACAGACATGCAGGCATTTCGAGTTGACGCCGTATAGAAGAACTGCGCGAATGTGAGAATGGGGTCCAAAAAACCAAACCTTATGGCGCAATAGCCCTTGAAGGGCCTTGGCCTGCCAAGCGACCGCTGAACAGCCCGAAAACCTGTTGATTATGAGGTGACGCGTGGTCAGCACGACGAATCCTCTCAGCATTTAATCTTGGCCCTCGACACCGGGGCCGCTATCTCATCGTTAGATAGCTCCTCAATTGTAATCGCGCAGAGTAGACCTCGAACCAGCCCTCAGATCTAGGTAAAAAGTCCCCTTTTTTGCTAGTGGCTTTACGTCGCACCGACACAGATAGGTCTTATGGCGACTGTGGGATAGGAAAGGCCTAGGAGTTGGAAGGAAGCGGTCGTGGCCTTAATTAAGGTACAGCCCCTGCAGTTGCCTGGTGTGAAAATGGAAAACCACGGAAAAACATCTTCAGGGCTGTCGACAGTGGGATTCAAACCCACTATCTTCCGGATACTTGCTCACAGCCGCGCGCCTCTAACCGCACGGCCAACTCGCCCGGTGTAACAATCCCTGGCCTGGCCGGGAATCGCACCCGGGGCCTCCGGGTAAGAGGCAGGCACGCTACCCCTACACCACGGGGCCGGCCGATGGGGCATAAGACGAATTATAATGCTGAAGACAGCAAAAATAACAAGTCCCAAGACCATAGGAATTAACTAATGAAAGTTAAAATCCCTAACCGGCCGGGAATCGAACTTGGGACTCCTTGGGTGGTTAAGAAAAGGCACTTGAAACATGACACGATTGTAACGTTATCTGAACGATACGATTACATCGTATATGACACTTTCTAAGGTTTTTATCAACCATTTTTAATGCTAATGCCAGACAAGTATTTGCGATGGATGGCTTCTTTATTTCAAGCCCTGAGATAGGTTTCCAACAGCGAGTCATACAGATCACCTCACCAGGAGAGCTCAGAACATGAGAGAGTTGCTCCATGTGGAAAGTACGCATGGACTGATTGTTGTCTTCCTTTGGCCGTCTTAGATTTCTTCGTTTAAACTCCGCGAAAATTTTGAAAGGTACCTTGTCAAGGCCATGCTCGCTTAATACTGTACATAGATACATACAAACCGGTACCGTTTATACCAACACACAGAACAAACACCTCAGTTTAACACAAGTTACCGTTCAAAAACTATAAGTAGTCAACAAATTGTACTCCCTA
This sequence comes from Anabrus simplex, assembly GCF_040414725.1. Classification (NCBI taxonomy): domain Eukaryota; kingdom Metazoa; phylum Arthropoda; class Insecta; order Orthoptera; family Tettigoniidae; genus Anabrus; species Anabrus simplex. The sequence goes on from NC_090265.1 coordinate 353,130,019, forward strand.
AATTGAACACCAATAAGTACTTTAATTGACAGAGACAAACCTCACTAGCACACAGAGTCGTCAAGAAGATAAGTTTGAACAAAACACAGACCACGAAAATAGATATTTCCATTATGATACCGAGAGTAGGCAGCCGAGATTTTTTACTTAGTAATCTGAACTGAAAACAGAAATGTTTGTTGTTCCGATACCTGCCTACCAGAACGGATGCAAGGCAGCGGAATAACTCCATCAATCTGAATACAGCTTCAATGAGTATTGTTTGCTGTGACATGTTAATGATGGGTTGTGTGCACAAAGCTACTGTTTCTGGATAGTTACGGGAAGTAACACAAAGAAAAGGTTGGTAGTGATAGTTGTGTAATCTACACTCACAGACAATCTAAACTTTCTCATCAAATATGGACTGACCGAAAGTACATGAATAAACGTAATAAAATTAAAAGTAATTTGATTATACAGTGCTCAAAATAATGTTTGCACATTCTGGTTTAAGGCACTCTTTATTTTGTTGTGCGTATGTACGTATATTATGCATTACGAAAGATATATAAAACGAAAAGTAGGCCCTGCGGTGTTGGGGTAGTGTGCCTGCTTCTTACCCGGAGGCCCCGGTTCGATTTCCCGGCCAGGTCAGGAATTTTTGCTTGGTTCCGAGGGCTCGTTCGAGGTCCACTCAGCCTACGTGATTACAATTGAGGAGCTATCTGACGGTTGGATAGCGGTCTCGGTCTAGAAAACCAAGAATAACGGCCTAGAGGACCACATGATACCTCGCAATCTGCAGGCCTTCAGGTTGAACAGCGGTCACTTGGTAGGCCAAGGCCTTTCGGGGCTGTTGCGCCATGGAGTTTGGTTTGGTCTATAGCAAACGAAAAGGATATATAGTCAGCTATGAAAAAGAACCAAAACACAAAGTTGGTAATGTGAGATTTTGAACAAAAAAGTATCGTTCATTGTGTGGTAAATCTGTACCTTGGGCCCTCAGGCGTGTCTGAGCACGACAAGGTATACTCAGTACCAAGGAATCCAATTTATTTTGGGAAAAATTACCACATTCTTGAATAGCAGCTTCAGTCAGTTGCTGAATATTAGCAGGAGGAGGACGGTGAATAATTGCTCTCTTCAGTTCACGCTATGCATGTTCAACACAGTTCATGTCCGCAGAATATGCCGACCACACCATTCACTGTATGCCATTCGTCTCAAGAAACTGATTGACGACTGGCTCGATGGGCACGAGCATCATCATCCACTAATCTAAATCCCTCGCTCACAGTGGCACAAAGTCTTTTAACTATAGGTTGGTGGATTTTGTCTCTGAATAGGAATTGAGGCATACATCGAACAAACATGAACCCACCTTCAAAACACAAATGAACCTCCTTGCTGCTGGTGGCGGTCCCGAATGAAGGGCTCGTACCATCTCTCACCGGATCGTCTCCAGACTCCAAAGCTTCTGTGGTATGGGTGCAAACTTGTGGTGACCTCATAAGAAAGGAGCATACCCTTCCACTGATCGTGTTTCAAGGGCTCTAATTTGTTGCCCACCTCACACGAGCTGCTCTATGGTATGGTTTACGAAGGGCTTCTAGCAAAGGCCTCCTTTACGTCATTCCTCCGTCGTCCAGTCAATTTTGCACTGTCCGGTCTGACACAATCTCCGGTGGTCCTCGGAAGATCCTAGCGGAACGAGCTGGTGGCAGCAGTGGGCCTACGACGTACTGAAAGCAAAAAAATAGCCGATGCTCCCTGCGAGTTGTTTTGTGTGGGTGTCCTGTCCGTTGTCGATCAGTAACCGTTTGTGTCTCACTGAACTTTTTCCAGATTGTGGAGACATCAGTCTGACTCACTGCAATACGAGCGGAGACATCTACTTGTCACCATCCTTCTTGCAGCAATGTCACAATTCGAATGCGGTCAGTAGCAAAAATGCGTACACTTGCCTTGTTTACCGCATGATTTATTTGGCGTTTGGCAGTACATAACCACAAATAATTGTAAAATTAGATAGAGTATATTACATATTTACATTATTTGTTAATAAAGTCTATCACAGTTGGACCTGCTTGCATATAGTCACTGAAATTGCCATTATATGAATGTCACGCACAGTCATGCACGATATGCCGGATAGTCTGCGTGAGAGGACCGCAACTGCACTCTGGTGAGGGAACTTGTCTCCACATCTGTCATGGTTTGTCCTAATCCTGACCAAGTTTTGGTGGGCAGACAGAAACCACTTGATTTTGTTGTGGTGCTTATTATGCCTTGGCAATGTCCTGGAACCTTTTCTACCAATTCTTTCCTCCAGGTCTGCAGGAGGTTGAAATTATTACTCACCGGATATCTCGCTGTCCTGATGGGTGGGTTCTGCGAATGTAATCTTCTGGCTTCAGCAGCAATGATGTCCTGGTGTGTTGGTAGCTGATCGTTGGCAATTTTCTTCTTATACTCTCGAACTAAGGCAGGTTTACGTCTGAATTCTGCTGGTGGAATGTGACTCAGTACCGGTAGCCAGAATTTAGGCGTTGATTTGACTGTGCTAGTCACAATTCTCATTGCCTGATCAATTGAGTACCAACAAGTTTCGTATGGCTGCTATTGAGCCACAGTGGTGAGCAATGCTCAGCAGCTGAGAGCGGTTGTGCATAGAGTGTCAGCCGAGGAGCCCCATGTAGTGCAACACAGCTTCTGAAGTATGTTATTTCTAGATTCCAGTTTATCTTCCGTTTTCTTCAGGTTTTTCTTGAAAGACAGAGTTATGTCTAAAATGATTCCCAAATAGTTGTATTCACTGTTGTGGTTCAAAGGGTTTTTACCCAAGTACACTTGTAATTCATAATTAGGTATCGTATTAAGTAGAAACATGTCACTGTAGTTTTATTTGGGTTTGGCTTCAGCCTCCAATTGCGGAAATAAGAGTGCTAAAGTCTGTTCTGTATTTTCGATCTGTCTGTGTTGAGTAGTAAGTGCCCAGTCATCCGCATACCCAAACTTTCTTGATATGGTTGCATGCATGTCAGCGATGTAGAGGCTAAAGAGAAGTGGGGCTAAGACAAAGATTTGAGGTAAACCATAATGACGTTTTTTTATGACAATTGATGGCGTTAAGAAGTTGATACATTAATAAAAACCACCTTTTCAATACATAGTAATCCTTTATATTTAGGATAAAACCATTAACAGATATTAAAATTAGGACATGACATGTTTCACTCATACTTTGTGAGCATCATCAGCCAGAATAACCTAATTCAAGGTAGGTCAGGGCCCTGATCCCAGTACATATAACGTAAAAACGTCTAATAATACAATGATAAAACTAATTACAACAGTTTAAAAATGATCAGTAAAAATATAATATGTCTATTATAACATTTAGTGACCATTAAAATAGCTTGAAATGTATGTGAATGGTAAGAAATGTTATTTGTGCGTTGCTGTGAATGATTATTCTCACGGAACGGTGAACGTGATCCTCACACGATGGCATTAAACTGTTTATAGTTGTGAACACTTTTACACCATAAGAGTAAACTATTGTGGACTGCTATCTTGTTACAGATGTCTTAAAATCACATGTGTTGGTTGAAAAACGAATTGTATGGATGGATAAAACATCGTCTGGTTAGCGTAATATGGCTTTAAGAGACTCCCTCGTGTTATATTTCATCGTAGTGTTATTCAATATATATTTTCATTAGTCATTAATCTTCGAACAGGGGACTAAAAGATCTCTAGATGGAAAACATGAAACATGTAAGCCCCTTGTGTTGGTTGAGGAATAAATGGTCTCTTGGTTGTTTACGGAGGTCTGATGGTTTGACCAGGGCCCTGACCTTCCTTGAATTAGGTTATTGTGGCTGATGATGCTCACAAAGGATGAGCGAAACATGTCATGTCCTAATTTTAGTATCTGTTAATGGTTTTATCCTGAATATAAAGGATTACTATGTATTGGAAAGGTGGTTTTTATTAATGTATCAACTTCTTATCCTGAATTCTAATACGGCTCTACAATGAGATTCATAACTTGCACTGCTGGCGTTTCCAAAAATTACGCGGAATGTTCTGTTCATTAACATGTTATCTACGAGTCTAACGATTCTTGTGTAAAGAGTAGTTTGTAGATCATACCATGTCTCCAGACATTAGGTCAATGGATGCAACTGATGCCTTAAGACCTTTCTGGAAGCCAGCTTCTGTATGTGTGGTCAGTGATAGTACTTGATCTGTACAACCGCGATTTGGTCGAAATCCAGCTTCTTCCAGCGGCACGTGTTCAAGGATTGTAGAACATATTCTGTTGTACAGAAGGCTTTCCAACAACCTGTACACTGTACTCAGTAGTGCAATAGGTCTGTAGCTTTGAGGTCTATCACTTAGTTTGCCTGGTTTCAATATGGCAATAACCTTTGTTCTTTTAATTGCACGAGGTGTGTTCCCAGTTTGCAGGATATCGGAGAAGTGTGCTAGCCATACTTTTTGCATATTTTCCACAGTGGAGCAGGATTTTTGTATAGATACCATCAAAACCTGGAGCGTTACATGATATAACGCCTTCTAGTGCCCTTGAAATGTCCTCTGGTGTGAATGGACAAGAGAATTTACAAGCTTTACAAGATTTTAAAACGTTAAGTCCTGTATAGCCTGGATGGTGTGAATTCTCTATTCTGGTGCATTTGATGTTGACACCATATGTGAGGCTATAGCATTTGGATTGATGGTACTGTTATCACGCATTGTTTTGTTTACACCTCCTAGTTTTCGAAGAAGGCACCAAGCTTTGATACTTGAGTGTTTTAAGTCGAAGTTCTCAAGTGTTTCAACCCATTTCTGTCTTCCTGGGGCATCAAGACTATGCAGAAGTTCGTTAGATATTTCATGATCACCGGTTACAAGGAATCTTCGTATAGATTAACTTCACTCCATCCAGGGATATACTCCTTCCTACACCCTCTAGGAATAAACTTCTTAGCTATACCCACTGTTTATACATCATCGACCTTACAAGTGATGCTGTTAAACCGGCACGACAAATGCCTCCAGTCCGATAAATATTGAACCTGAACTGTATTTAGCGTCGCTATGTGTCTCAGACTACAGTGCATATTGTAAACATATTTGTGGTAATATGACGTATACCGTGTGGAATTGTGATATGTAAAAAAAAAAAAAATTGAACACTGTATATTGAGAATTGTCTCCTTTCTTTCATTCATTCATTCATTCATTAATATGTTTTATGAGACACATGCTTAAAATTTAATTTGATTATATATTTAAGTTTGCATCTCTGTAAATAGTACATATCACGACTGTCTCAATGTGCTTGCTTTGATATTGTTGTGAAATAGTTTATTCATAATTATTTGTACAAAACTTAGAAGAAGGGACCAAGTTTTCCTGCTTGACTGTTTAAAGTCGAGGTTCTAAACTGTCCCAACCCATTTCTGTTTACCTGAGGCATCAAGGCTGCGCAGCAGCTCGTTAGATATTTCATGATCACCGGTTGCAAGGAATCTTCGTATTAATAATAATAATAATAATAATAATAATAATAATAATAATAATAATAATAATAATAATAATAATAATAATAATAATTGTACCGGGGGTACACCTTCTCTATCCAGTTAAACTGCGCGCCTTCCATAATGCCATCTATGTTACTGAACTTGAACTAATGTAATGCAAGATACTTGGGTTTACTGTTAGATGTCTCTACCACCGGCCTAAGTGCGCCTCTGGCGGGATTAAGGACAATTTATTCTTAAGGGAAAGTCGAATTTTTAAAGTTGGATAACCTTACTCTTTTTGAAGATTGTTTTGCTCATGTATTAAAGTTGTCAACACTCCTACTGCTTCCTTCTTCCTTAGTTACCAACCACCGAGCTCGATAGCTGCAGTCGCTTAAGTGCGGCCAGTATCCAGTATTCGGGAGATAGTAGGTTCGAACCCCACTGTCGCCAGCCTGAAGATGGTTTTCCGTGGTTTCCCATTTTCACACCAGGCAAATGCTGGGGCTGTATCTTAATTAAGACCTCGGCCGCTTTCTTTCCAGTCCTAGCTCTTTCCTGTCCCATCGTCGTCATAAGACATATCTGTGTCAGTGCGACGTAAAGCGAGTAGCAAACAAAAAAAAACGTTACCAACCTATCAGGAATTTTTGGAATATTTTCTCTAGCCAATTAACATTGGGGGTGTGTTCAGGCATCCAGTCTATCTGCAAAGAGTTCTGGAAACTTCCTCTGGAAATGCTATAAAAGCTGGCGGCTTAAGGCCGCATTGTCATCTTCATCGCTCCAGTTTAATGAGTGCGGCGTGTTATTCGGGAGCAGGAGCTGGAGATCGGCGTTCAAAAGGCCCATCAATACAAGGTAATGGCAGAAATTCATATAAGTGATAGATCCAGGCAGCTAGCTTGAGGGGAAGATTTCAAACTTCTTTTATTCATGTGAAGTTTTCATTTCGTGGTTAAAATGTAGATTTTCGGTAAGCCTGAAGACTCTGTTCAAATGCCGGCTGGAAACATGTAAACTAAGGGAACAAAGAGTGATCACCCCCTGTTGGTTCCCATTCAATTTGGTATGGGGAGACTAAAATGTTCTAAACCTCTAAATTCTTAACACACTTTTGGCATTTAATATTTCTCGTATAGTCGCGCCTCTGTAGAATAGGCTTAGCCTCTGCAACTTCGGACCATAAGCCCACTTAGGGTTTTAAGAGTTTTTCTAGAAGGAGTGCAAGTGGTTCGCCTCCTAGCCTTTTGTTCATGGCCGATCATGTTAAATCTTTTCTTTTTACATTAAGGCCATTTAGAATGGGCACTCATTGCCCCTATTTAAATTATAATTGTTCATAGACTGGTGTGTAACAAACTGTTGAGCAGAAGTGACTGTAAATACATTATTTGAAGGTTGTCAGGCATAACCTTGTTAAAAACAAGTGCCTGTGAGAGGCTGGACTATGTTAACTTTTAGAGCTCAGACTCCTAGGTTATGTAAGTTAGTGGAGCAAACATGCTCTTATAAATAGTGTACCTGTTCGGGGCTACAATGCTCATCCCCTTGTATATTATCAGGCTGATAATTCTCTCTCATTTAATACCTAATTTTGGACTTTAAGTCATTGCTGTTGTGGGACCTGACGAGCTCAGTATTATAATGTTGTTGTTTATTCAGTTTTCTATCTATCAAATTTTAAATTAAAAAAAGAGGAAAGAAATATTATTTCAAATTTAGTGTCTTAACTTATTCTCTGGTCATTTCCTTGTCCACCCATTCACTTCGGCACATTCTTACACCTCTGCGTTCCATGTAATTCCCGTAATAATAATAATAATAATAATAAGAAGAAGAAGAAGAAGAAGAAGAAGAATATATCCACCCTTAGTCTCATTTCCTAATATGAGGTCCGTGATCAAGTTTGAGATGAAATTATATGGCGTGTATTACGGCCGGATGTCATTTCTGACGCCAACCTCAGTTCAATCAATCAATCAATCAATCAATCAATCAATCAATCAATCAATCAATCAATCAATCAATCAATCAATCAATCAATCAATCAATCAATCAATCAATCAATCAATCAATCAATCAATACTGATCTGAATCTAGGGCAGTCACCCAGGTGGCAGATTCCCTATCTGCTGCTTTCCTAGCCTTTTCCTAAATGATTTCAAAGAAATTGGAAGTTTATTGAACATCTCCCTTGGTAAGTTATTCCAATCCCTAACTCCCCTTCCTATAAATGAATATTTGCCCCAGTTTGTCCTCTTGAATTCCAACTTTATCTTCATATTGTGATCGTTCCTACTTTTATAAACGCCATTCAAACTTATTCGTCTACTAATGTCATTCCACGCCATCTCTCCGCTGACAGCTCGGAACATACCCTTTAGTCGAGCAGCTCTTCTTCTTTCTCTCAATTCTTCCCAACCCAAACATTGCAACATTTTTGTAACGCTACTCTTTTGTCGGAAATCACCCAGAATAAATCGAGCTGCTTCTTTGGAATTTTTCCAGTTCTTGAATCAGGTAATCCTGATGAGGGTCCCATACACTGGAACCATACTCTAGTTGGGGTCTTACCAGAAACTTATATGCACTCTCCTTTACATCCTTACTACAACCGGTAAACACCCTCATAACCATGTGCAGAGATCTGCACCCTTTATTTACAATCCCATTTATGTGATTACCCCAATGAAGGTCTTTCCTTATATTAACACCTAGATACTTACAATGATCCCCAAAAGGAACTTTCACCCCATCAACGCAGTAATTAAAACTGAGAGGACTTTTCCTATTTGTGAAACTCACAACCTGACCTTTAACCCCCTTTATCAACATACCATTGCCTGCTGTCCATCTCACAACATTTTCGAGGTTGTAACGTTCCAGACGTCACAGTGTAATTATGTTAATTTTATTATATGTAATTAATTCAGGAATTTAACGTCATGATATTTATCTTGGTATGTAATTGTATTATAATTCATGGTTGATCATTTGCTCACTATCATTTCATTACTTTGTAACTACGACTTGTAAACGAGGGCTGAATATCCTAATATTCACTTAGATTCTTGCGACATTCGTTTTAGATTTCCTCTATCTTGCCACATCACCGAGGAAGAAGGAAGGACAAATTTAGACATCAAATTCTGGGAAAAGCGAGCACGTGTTCAAGCGTTATAACGACAGCTACCGTATTTCGACCAGAATAATTCAAACTGATCACCGCCTATATTTTCAAAGGAGCGTCATGTTGCCATGGATACTGAGTGAAAGGGCTAATAGAAGAACAGTTGATATCATGGTTAAGACCCATCAACTCTAATATCTGGAGTGGGGAGAGACGTGTCAACTGATTGGACCACGTGTAGCGACCTGTAATTAGAGCCAGAGAAGGTTATAAAAGGGCGTGTTGGAGCTCTTGGCTTCATTCTTGATTCTGCATTCATTATTATTATTATTATTATTCTGGATTCTTGATTCTTCGATCTTGTATTTCGCTGTAGGTCTGAGAACTTGTCTTATGGTTGTTGTACCATAGTGGACTAGTGTGATAGTTTATCACTTCTACATTAATTACTTCATTACCACGACGTGGTACTTAGGAATTTCTGAATGAGGGGTGTATAGCCACTCTCATCGGGAAGTACGTACAGCTCGGCTACTAGACCGGTTTGTAACAGTCTAAGACAATAGGTAGTATTAAACTAGATAGAAATGAAACTTCAGGGCACATTTTCAGTAAAGTTGGAAGGATTATTAATTGAGTATCCTCTCCACATAACCCAAGGAGGTTTTTCTAACTATGACTTAGGGCTCATCTCCAAAATATGGAATAGAGCATAATAGGGAGTGTTAGTGTTGAAGCCATCTTCCAATTAATGGTAGGTGCACTTAGCAAGGCAGGAATGGTAATGAGCTGCAGATGAAGATATCTCAAAGACGACCGGTGATGTTCCAGCTACAAGGATGGAAGCTTTCCAAGGACCAGCAGAACAAGACTACATGGTGAGCAAGCGAGTTAAAAATATTGCAAGTTTTCGCGAAGTAGAGTCATTCAACTTTTTGTTAAATTCATTTCCTATTTTAAATTCAGTTCTCGTTAAACCGTCGTCATTTATATTCAATATAATAAATAGTATTTTCCTAGTTCTCTTTAATCAATCTGCCTTAATTAGCCTTTTGATTTCTAATTCTCCTGCTTAATGATTAGTGATAAGAGTCCGTCCAAGCTTGATTATAAATTTTTATCTTTAAGTCATCAACTTAAAGATTGGCGCCCTTAGCTTGCATGGTTGCATTTCTCGTTCAATGATTGTTCTCCAAGAGGGGAAGTCACATAAATGCCGCTCCAACGTAGGGCGAGAAAATCATTAAGTACGGAGCAGTTAATGACAGTAACGATATCAGAATTCGTATTATGGGCAAAATTTGGATATCCACGTTGCATTAGGAGTGTTTGATTGTGGGGAGGGTCATGGCTGATCAGACGAAAGAGGAGAGGATGTTGCGCAGTGGACGGGCGATAAAAGGCAATAACGTATTGAGTTCAGAGGAAGAGTTGTGTAGTCTAGTAGAGGAAATTGAAGTGTAAGTAGTATGGAGAGTGAAGGCAAGCAGAAAGAAGTCAGTATGGAGTCAGATGATAGTAGGATGGGGGGCGAAGCGGAAGTAAACACTAACAATGAAAGTAATAATAATGATCAGTTAATGGGAATGATGCAGTTAATGTTGAGTAAGATAGAGGACAGTAAATCTGAAATAAAAAACGAATTGGAACACATTAAAACAGATATAGAACAAACTAACACTAAAATTGAGAATATTAAATATGAACTTAAAGAACAGTTAGAGCAAACTAAAGCTGAATTAAGCAGGGAGATGAGGGAAAATAAGGAGGAAGCGAATCGGAGAATGGACGAACACAGTAGGCAGTTACGCGATCTGGTGGTAAAAAATGAACATTTTAATAAGCGATTAGAGGACCAGAAAAGTGAATATGAACGGCAAGGGAAAGAGGTAGAAGAAAAGTTTGCGGAGCAGAGAAGTAAATTCCTGGAATTAATGGGGAAGGAAAACAACTCTACTAGGGAGGAAGTAATGAGGCAGGTCACTAGTATTGATAAGAGAGTTGAGACTCAAAGAGGGGAAGTACGGGTATTCAAAGACCACGTCCAACAAGAGATTGACACAGTAAAGCTTAGAATAGAAGATGAGACCCGGGCAAGTGAAGAAAGGTTTGCGATAGCTGAAGAGAATAAGATTGAAATTAGGACATTAAAAGAGAAGCAGGTTAATTTGGAGAGCGAAATTGATAGGAGAGACAAAGATGTAGAATGCCGGATGGAGAAAGCAGAAAATCAGTTAAAACAGGTGGCAAAGGATAAACAGGTTTTCACGGGAAAGCAATGTCTAGGAAATAGCTACATTAGGGAAATTGAACTACCTAAATTTAATGGGAAACAAACGAACCCGCTAGATTTCCTTAAGATGATAGAAAAACGATTTGAAAAGCGTCTAGAGGAAGGGTCTATGGACTGGGAAGACGTTATGGAAAATATTGACCATGCTTTTGTAGGAGAAACTCGGTCTTGGTTCATGGTATATAGGCAAACGATGACGAACCTGAAAGAATTCAGAAATAAGTTTAGAGAGAAATTCTGGAATGAAGCGATACAAGCTCGGGAGAGAGAAAGGGTGGTATTTGGGAGGTACAAACAGCATGAGGGAGTCACTATGACCGAGTACTTCCTGGCCCATGTCATGATTTGTCAGAACTTAGATGGTATAACCGAGGGGTCTGATGTAGTAAGACTACTTTTGAGACATTTTCCGGACAGGGTGAGAGAAGCGGCCTGCATGCAAAGAGTTGGTACTATTCAGGAGATGGAGAACCTACTAGGCAGTTTTGATGCTTTAGGTAACCTTAGGAGTAGAACGGAGAATATACAGAGCTTTAGTCATCACAACGGAATGAGACATAACGGAAGAACACAGAATCACGAAGCTCGCAATCAGTTCAGACCTCAGCATAACAGTAGGAGCGGAGCACCTGAATATAGGACAGGAAATTCCCAACGGGGGCCAGAGCAATGTACTAATGAGTCTAACGTCAATACACAAAGGGAACCTTTAAACTAAGAGGCTGTAATGTTAGGTCAGAATTCCAGCCTAGTACGAAGGTAGCGAAGTGTCTTGTCATGAAAGTGTTACCATATGACCTAGATGTTAGAGACGATTTGTTGTATGAACCCGAGCAGAATAATGGAGATTCAAGTAATAAAGTAGTCAATCCCGTTGTTAAATTGAAAGTCTGGTGGGCGTGGGTTAAAGTTTTTATTGATTCTGGTAGCCAAATATCATGTATTAGTTCTCAGTGGTATGAGTCATTAGTGAAACAGGGTATTCAGTTGGAGTAAATGCCTGTTAAGTCTACTTTCATCATTACGGCTGTTGGAAAGAGGTCTAAGCAAATTTGTAAACAAGTAGCTGTTCCGATCTGTATTAATAATTTTATTAGCGTTCAGATATGTTCGGTAATTCCGCATTTGATATTTGATCTTATCTTGGGATCTGACTGGTTAACGTTAAAATTGGCTCAGTTAAATTATAATGATTTACTGCTAAATTTGAGGTGGAATAATGAGGATATCAAGGTCAAGTTTGAGGAGGAAATTCAGAGGAAAACGGAAGTTAGTACAGTGTGGAGAATGAGAGAGGTTTCTAAAGTTAATGAAGAGGCTAGTGAGGGCCTGAAGTTGTGCCAGTTGTGGATTAATGAGGATAAAATATGTGGCTTGAAAGAAGCCGTAGGTAGAAATCAGTTAAGTGAAGTCCAGAAGGACAAGTTATTTGAAGTGTTATATGAACACATGGAGATTTTCTCTGAGAAACCTGGTGTTACCCATCTGTACGAGCATTCTTTTTCTGTGCTGGATAAGAGTCCATTCAGCGGACCGCGGTATCCGATACCACACAAATATGCCATAGCCGTAGAGGATCAAATTCAAGCTATGTTAGCAGACGATGTGATTGAATTATCAAACAGTCAATACGTTAATCCCTTAATTGTCGTGCCTAAGTCTGATGGATCAATACGTCGGTATTGAATGCGAGAGCGTAGTGAATGGTTCATATAACATTAGTAGTTTACGGAGATACCTGTCGTGTGAGGTGGCTGAACCGGATTGTAAGATATAGGTCAGTAACTCGGGGAAGTTGCTACCTGTTATGTCAGACTACGAGCGGAATGAGTTTCCCTCTCAATTGTGGTGGTATTTCCTAGTTGTGTTTGTAAACAAGGGAGGTGTTTGTGTGTAGCGGTAGATTTACGCTCGTTCATGCCGATAGATCATCTGTTTTCTGTATGTGAGGCCATGAAATGTTATATCTTATCTGTTTTCAGAGATGTTACCGAAGGCTAATTAAAGCTGACGATGGCAAATAATTAATTTTCCCGTATGTGCATTTCTAACTTGCAATAATTTTACCGTGAGCTTAAATCGCGTGTGTATTCGTGTGAAGTGTATTGCATCCTGCTTCAAGATAAGGTTGAAACATTCGAGAGAGTGATTAAGGTGTAAATTGGTTGTATCATTTGTTTTCTATGGTTTTAATGTAAAAGATTGGAAGAGAATGTGTTACTGCTATCTAGCAAAGAATGTCGGAAAGATGGAGAGTAAAAGGACTAATAGACACTCGGGAGAGTTTGTAATCTGAATTGTATATATATTATGTTATATTCTCAAAGATAATCTTGTTTTTTAAAAAATGGAAAGTTGCTCATGTTGGGCATAATTTAGTATCTAAACCTCAAAATGAACTGAAATAACAGACATTCGCAATGGTAAGCAGTCTAAGAAAGATATGGAAACAGTGAGATATAATTAATTGTATGAAAATAATGTCGCTCGTAATGGGCAGGTAATAGAGGTATTTCAAGTCAATGTGGGAGTAAGAGTGTGAGTTCTCAACTCATGTGATATTTGTTAAGAACTCATGGGGGCGTATGTAACGTTCCAGACGTCACAGTGTAATTATGTTAATTTTATTATATGTAATTAATTCAGGAATTTAACGTCATGATATTTATCTTGGTATGTAATTGTATTATAATTCATGGTTGATCATTTGCTCACTATCATTTCATTACTTTGTAACTACGACTTGTAAACGAGGGCTGAATATCCTAATATTCACTTAGATTCTTGCGACATTCGTTTTAGATTTCCTCTATCTTGCCACATCACCGAGGAAGAAGGAAGGACAAATTTAGACATCAAATTCTGGGAAAAGCGAGCACGTGTTCAAGCGTTATAACGACAGCTACCGTATTTCGACCAGAATAATTCAAACTGATCACCGCCTATATTTTCAAAGGAGCGTCATGTTGCCATGGATACTGAGTGAAAGGGCTAATAGAAGAACAGTTGATATCATGGTTAAGACCCATCAACTCTAATATCTGGAGTGGGGAGAGACGTGTCAACTGATTGGACCACGTGTAGCGACCTGTAATTAGAGCCAGAGAAGGTTATAAAAGGGCGTGTTGGAGCTCTTGGCTTCATTCTTCTTGATTCTGCATTCATTATTATTATTATTATTATTCTGGATTCTTGATTCTTCGATCTTGTATTTCGCTATAGGTCTGAGAACTTGTCTTATGGTTGTTGTACCATAGTGGACTAGTGTGATAGTTTATCACTTCTACATTAATTACTTCATTACCACGACGTGGTACTTAGGAATTTCTGAATGAGGGGTGTATAGCCACTCTCATCGGGAAGTACGTACAGCTCGGCTACTAGACCGGTTTGTAACAGTCTAAGACAATAGGTAGTATTAAACTAGATAGAAATGAAACTTCAGGGCACATTTTCAGTAAAGTTGGAAGGATTATTAATTGAGTATCCTCTCCACATAACCCAAGGAGGTTTTTCTAACTATGACTTAGGGCTCATCTCCAAAATATGGAATAGAGCATAATAGGGAGTGTTAGTGTTGAAGCCATCTTCCAATTAATGGTAGGTGCACTTAGCAAGGCAGGAATGGTAATGAGCTGCAGATGAAGATATCTCAAAGACGACCGGTGATGTTCCAGCTACAAGGATGGAAGCTTTCCAAGGACCAGCAGAACAAGACTACATGGTGAGCAAGCGAGTTAAAAATATTGCAAGTTTTCGCGAAGTAGAGTCATTCAACTTTTTGTTAAATTCATTTCCTATTTTAAATTCAGTTCTCGTTAAACCGTCGTCATTTATATTCAATATAATAAATAGTATTTTCCTAGTTCACTTTAATCAATCTGCCTTAATTAGCCTTTTGATTTCTCATTCTCCTGCTTAATGATTAGTGATAAGAGTCCGTCCAAGCTTGATTATAAATTTTTATCTTTAAGTCATCAACTTAAAGATTGGCGCCCTTAGCTTGCATGGTTGCATTTCTCGTTCAATGATTGTTCTCCAAGAGGGGAAGTCACAAGGTCACACTGGAGTTGCTCACAATCTTGTAAGTTATTCATCACTCTATAGAGAATAACATCATCCGCAAAAAGCCTTACCTCCGATTCCACTCCTTTACTCATTTTGAGGGCCTAATGGAGATAAAATGAATGATGGTGAATGAAACTGAGTAAGAAGGTGGAAGCGGTAAGTTGTGGCCTATGAACAGGAAATGTCCCGGCATTTGCCTAGAAGTGAAAATGCGAAACCACAGGAAACCATTGTCAGGATAGCCGACAGTACGGATCGAACCCACTCGTCTCCCTAATCCAGAGCGTAGCTCCATAGCCGAAGCGCATTGACACGTGTGGGCTCGGTAATAATAATAATAATAATAATAATAATAATCATCATCATCATCATCTGTTTACCCTCCAGGTTCGGCTTTTTTCCCTCGAACTCAGCGAGGGATCCCACCTCTACCGCCTCAAGGGCAGTGTCCTGGAGCTTCAGACTCTTGGTCGGGCGATACAACTGGGGAGAATGACCAGTACCTCGCCCAGGCGGCCTCACCTGCTATGCTGAACAGGGGCCTTGTGGAGGGATGGGAAGATTGGAAGGGATAGACAAGGAAGAGGGAAGGAAGCGGCCGTGGCCTTAACTTGGGTACCATCCCGGCATTCGCCTGGAGGAGAAGTGGGAAACCACGGAAAACCACTTCGAGGATGGCTGAGGTGGGAATCGAACCCACCTCTACTCAGTTGACCTCCCGAGGCTGAGTGGACCCCGTTCTAGCCCTCGTACCACTTTTCAAATTTTCGTGGCAGAGCCGGGAATCGAACCCGGACCTCCGGGGGTGGCAGCTAATCACGCTAACCACTACACCACAGAGGCGGACGGTAATAATAATAATAATAATAATAATAATAATAATAATAATAATAATAATAATAATAATAATAATAATAATAATTACAGGCGTCCATTGCTAGCCTATTGCTGCAAATTTACCGTTTGAAAGAACTATCAATCAATCAATCAATCAATCAATCAATCAATCAATCAATCAATCAATCAATCAATCAATCAATCAATCAATCAATCAATCAATCAATCAATCAATCAATCAATCAATCAATCACTACTGATCTGTATTTAGGGCAGTCGCCCAGGTGGCAGATTTCCTATTTGTTGCTTTCCTACCTTTTTTTAAATGTTTGCAAAGAAATTGGAAATTTATTGAACATCTCCCTTGGTAAGTTATTCCAATCTCTAACTCCCCTTCTTAAAAACGAATATTTTCCCCAATACATTACACAGGCATACTGTTAATTAGTAGTTTTACACTAACCAAATTATATTTATTAAATTTGTTTGTTGTATCCTTGTCTCATAATTTTGTTGGCGATTGGTGCTGTTGTTTTTAATCATCGCAAAATAGAAAAGGGTAAGTATAGTTTCGACGAGTGAAATATGTGTAGGAAGATTCTCGGAATTCCATAATTATATTTCCTTTCGTCGAGAATAAGTAAGAGTTCGAACAAATAACTGTGATAAATTAACATTTTCATAAGGTTTATTTGAATATAATCTTAGAACCCTATTCTGTACTGTACCCGGCAGGGACATGAACCATACTATACTGAGAGTCAACTCAAGACCTTAGCGGTCCCTTTGATGTTAGTCAGACTTCTGGTCGGTGAAAAGGCTTCCGCTGCGCCAAATAGTTCCCTAGGTTTGTTACTTGTTCCTGAAGTCAGGAGCTTTCTTCAGTTTGGTTAGATATTCTGGTGAACTGACTTGATAAATTACAATTTTTGCCCTGTATAAATATGGAAAATATATCACAGGTTGTATGTTATTCGGGTTCGTTACCAACTCTTATATTTCATATGTAGATGGCTATGAATAGTTATTGTTCTCAGTGGTGTATGTAGCAAAATAATAATTATTTAATATGATATTGATATCTTATTGCACCGTGTACTTAGTAAGTATGTTCGAGTTCATTCCACTGCTGATAAGTTCGCATAATATGTGCGACGTTGAAGATGGATCCAAGAAAACTGTTGGCAATACTGGCTGCAACAGCGTGTTCAGTATTCATAATGGCTGCCAGCTGTGAGCAAGACGTGTGTGATGCTGTGACGCTTGAGTCCCCTGTGAAATACTTTAAAGCTAACAAAAGTGGAGAAAAATAAAGTAGAAAATCTAAACAAAATTGTTTTAAACGTTTACAGTAGCCTACGAAGTTAGAATCCACTGTGGACTGTGGAAGACGTGAAGAAGACCGCGCAGCTGATCGGCGTTTCTGTGTACAGTGTTTACGCCGCTCGCTTGGAATTTAAACTCCACGAAAAATCCAAGTCTCCAGCGAAAGATCGATGTGTCAGCTCAGCACTCGCCGTAGATAAAACAGGAAGGGCCTTAACACGGTATGGGAATAGGATCCTTGGCTTATTCGATGATGATGGTGATAATAATAATAATAATAATAATAATAATAATAATAATAATAATAATAATAATAATAATAATAATAATAATAATGTGTACTTTACTTTATATTCGTAACCGCCCTCTACCTGCAGAAATGTTGTCATGAGAGGATCATGAGTTCGTTTTTACCTTCCGAATGACGAGACTACAATATTTATAACATTCCTGGAAGCATTGTATTTTGCAATCTCACTCACGGGTGGGTTTTTCAACTGTGAGAAATTAACGCCGTGCGTCCGTCTGACAAGTACAGTACTTCATTCTGAAATAGTGAAGCATCAAACGAAATCAGTTCCTTTCACATAGCTGTACTTTGATTACGTACTATACCTATTTATTTCTTTATTGACCATGTAAAACCTACAGATTACTGACGAATACCGAGGCAAGAGAAGCAAGGTTTATTTTTATTTCATAATGGGATTTGTGTGAGGCACATGGAGACTTACAACATAAGTATACGATTCCGCTCTCTTGCAACGACTGTCAGTGACAGTTTCTCACTATTATTATTATTATTATTAGTGATCAAGCGGACGAGCATTTCTTTGTCTGGGAGCGAGCACGCGGGATCGCGAAACTTGGAACGCCACGGGCGTGTCTAGAATATACTGTATTTCCTCCTAGCAAAGCTAAGGAATCCCTGGATGGAAAGTAGGGAAAAGTTATCCCCACCACAAGTTGTCGGTGAGTGGGAGAGGTAAACTTTTTAGCATCATAATCTTGGAACCATCTTTAAAACAGCATGACCAACTTTGTTTTCTACATTAAAGAAATTAATGATTTTTAATAGTACGGCACTCTACAACGGTTCAAAAGAGCTGTTCGTGATTTGTGAATTTATTTAGAGTGCGTGACGATGGTGATAATCTTATGTTAAAAGAAGGGATAGATGATTGCATAACAGTGGAAAGTTACACAGGCAATGTGTTAAATGTCTTGACGCTCACTTGACAGGGGGAACCCCGTGAGCAAGCCGAATATTGAAGACATTTATTCATTAGAGGGGATTCTGCGATCAGATTTCTTCCGGGCGAGTCTTAGCCATACTGTAAGATCACTCTATCTCCATGGCTAAATGGTTAGCGTGCTGGCCTTTGGTCACAGGGGTCTCGGGTTCGATTCCCGGCAGGGTCGGGAATTTTAACCATAATTGGTTAATTTCGCTGGCACGGGGGCTGGGTGTATGTGTCGCCTTCATCATAATTTCATCCTCATCACGACGCGCAGGTCGCCTTTGGGGGTCAAATCGAAAGACCCGCATCTGGCGAGCCGAACTTGTCCTCATCAGTTCTTGGGTTTGGTTGTGTATGGGGGCTGGTAGTCAACTGGCTGACCTATCATGAATGCCAAGTAATATTAGTGTAGATTATCCTGTGTGAAAGAAGAAATGTTGCAGAGAGTCAAAGCGGCGACCTCCGATGATGTATACAGCAGTGGCGGCTCGTGGCTGTAAAGTATGGTGAAGAGCTATTACCCGTTCGGTTTCGAGCGACGGATTTAGGAACTTCTTTATTTCTTAATCTGCTTACCCTCCAGAGTTGGTTTTTCCTGGAGCTTCAGACTCTGGGTCGGGGATACAACTGGGGAGGATGACCAGTACCTCGCCCAGGCGGCTTCACCTGCTATGCTGAACAGGGGCCTTAAGTTAGGTACCATCCCGGCATTTGCCTGGAGGAGAAGTGGGAAACGACGGAAAACCACTTCCAGGATGGCTGAGGTGGGAATCGAGCCCACCTCTACTCAGTTGATCTCCCGAGGCTGAGTGGACCCCGTTCCAGCCCTCGTACCACTTTTCAAATTTCGTGGCAGAGCTGCGAATCGAACCCGGGCCTCCGGGGTGGCAGCTAATCACACTAACCACTACACCACAGAGGAGGACAAGATTTAGGAACTACTTTTGTTTTTGGTTGTTTTGTACTCGTACCTCGTACCTGTGACTGGCGGAGGGTCTAGCACGTGACCACGATTTATTGAATTTAATGTTTCGTCATGACCACGAAAAGCTAGTTCTTGCTTACTTAAATAGAGCACTGCATCGATTACCAACTGAAGGAAAAGCCTATTTAAATGTACATTTTCACTGAACAGTACAATTACAATATACAGTCTGGCATTTTCCTTCAGGACATCAGAGATCGTATTTTGGTTTGTTTCCAATGTCTTGAAATCTAGCTGCCGTATTTTATGTTCTGCAGAGTCTGAGTGCTTATGTAAAGAACGTGTTACGTTCAAAAGGGCTGACAATCCTTCTTTATTCCAAACGTTATTTTTATTGATAAAAGGCAAGCAGGCCCAACAAAACAACTTCTGTAGAGCTGGAGAGGAGCACAACCATGGAAATTCCTTTAACCACGATCGTTTGAAACTAAGATTGTAAGATTTACCGGAATGTTTCACTTCTTTTGTAGCACAAATTTGCAGTGATTCAGTAGGGCGATCAAAACGTAGAACTTCATTCTGATCTTCGTTTCTCCAACGTGAAAATGGTGTTTGTAATAAAAATGTCATAAATAGGATACATATTTAAATAAAACAGCACAACACTACGAATGAACCACGATGCGTAAGTACTCGTACTTCACACAGGATGACGCAGGGAAGACGAAACATTCCGCTATTCCGACAACTTCACTAGCACATTCCGCTATGTGGAAAGTACGCGGGTGACGTCACGGTTGTCATGGCAACCGCCAAGGCCAAGCGCTAGGAGGGAGCACTTGGGAGGTAGAGGCAGCTGCGGAATCTCTCGTCTTCACTCAGTCTCACGCGCCGTACTGTGGCCGACAGCCGGCGCTTTCGTGAGTTCCCCTGGTTCTCGTCAGGTGATGAGGTGCTCCAAACGCCGTACAATAAAACATTTTCTTTCCGTAAAACCAACAAATGTCACAAGAAAAATAAATTTAAGTAATTCATTGTGGTAAAAATAAGTGGTGAAGTGGCACTTCACCTGAAAAGCCGCCCCTGTTATACAGCAAGGTCCCATTTTTAAAAATTGTGAACGACTATAACGCGTGTTTTCTATAACAGTAGCAGTAGGACACTAATTACACTTTGAGTTGTGTGAATTGTGCTTTTTTGTAATTTAACGTGTGAGTTTCTATCGTCATGAGGCAAGTGTAACGTAGGGAATTAGTGACCATGTAAGTCACGTAGGCCCACCAGGTAGAGATTAGGCCCATTTTTTAAAGATTAAAAATAATAATAATAATAGAAGCCGGTGTTTTGTTATTTAGGTTTATGTGTCCGCTGGGTTACTGTCGGTCCAGCTGTATGAAAGATTGTGTGGAGGAAAGAAAATAATCTTCTGAAAAATGCGTCAGGCGACGATGATAGAATGGAATTGAAGTCAGGACTCACAGTGTGAATTTTCGAAGTCAGATTGTGGGTGGACACATGTGAAGGCTTTTGAATTGAGAAATAAGAAATTAATTATTAAGCACCTCGCTGAAATGAGTGTGTGAAGCAAATTGATGGTTGAAAGTGATATTTAAAGGGACGACTTGGTCTTCCCTTGACAGCGTAAAGTTATGTCCAGTTTGCCACGCTTACGCCGAGAGGTTGAGTGAACGGACGCTTGTCTCTTTTGTGTGTGTTTGCGACCCCACACCGTGAAATCGTGGTCCGTATTGTGACATGTAAAAGGTTTCTAGTATTGTTCTTGCGTGGAGTGCTAATTAATTCATTTCCTCCGCCGACTTAAATAAATGTCAGAAATCAATAACCCGGTTCCTTTTCTTAATTGTTTTCATGCATCTAAAAGTAGCAGAAGGGATTTCAAGGCCTGTGCAAACGTCGAAGATCCCGGATTTGGCTCTGGGTGTGCAACTGGCAGACCCACAAATGTTGGGACTGGTGGTTAGCGTTCATCTGTGTTGTGTCAGCGACATTAACCAACGATAGTTGAACATTTCCGACGCTGCCGGGAACCGAACCCGGGACCCCTGTGACCAAAGACCAGCAAGCTAAACATTCAGCCATGGAGCCGGACAGTAAAAATGTACAGTACCACCACAACTCAAAAATTGAAGATATTACAGATATGAGAATTGGTATTTGGAATCTCCTTTTAAAAAAGCACGTATTTTTATTTTCGAAAAATCCACTTAAGGAGGTGAAAAGAAGTGATAGTGTAGGCGAATTATTAATCAGTAAGTCTACAGTATATCTCAAAAACTAAAGATGTTACAGACGTCAAAATTGGTATTTGGAATCTCCTTTAGAAATAAAGAGATAGGTATTCTTTTGTTTTCGGAAAATCCACGTAAGGGGGTGAAAAGAAGTGGTTGGTGAATGTTTAAAATGAGTAAATCTACACTATATATAAAAACTGAAGGTGTTACAGACGTGAAAATTGGTATTTGCAATCTCCTTTAAAAAGAAATAAACATTTTTTGTTTTCGAAAAATCCACTTAAGAGGAGGCGGGTAGAGGGGGCTGAAAAGGACTGAAAAAAGGAGCTGAATTATTTTTATGAGGATACTTATATCTCAAAAACTGGAGATGTTACAGACGTGAAAATTTGTATTTGGAATCTCCTTTAAAAATAAACTCGTATTTTTTATTCTATGAAAATCCCCTTAGGGAGCGAGAGAGGGTTGAAAAGAAGTGAAGGATACTTATACTCTAAAAATGAAGACGTCACAGAGTGAATATTGGTATACATAAGGCAATAGGCACCCACTAACGAAAGGTTTCTAAAAATCCCACCCCTATGAGGATGAAATGGGGGTAAAACCCTAAAAACCAAAATATTCATTCCTCCGAAACCATTGACCATACAAAGTTAAATTACGCTCGATGATTTCTTCTTTACGTACTAGATGTTAAATAAGACAAGTTTTGAAATAAATTCAGCCCTTGAGGGTAAAATGTGGGTTAATACCCGAAAACAAATACTTTCCTGTCTCTGAAACCGTTTGACATACGAGGTTGAAATTTAACGTGATGGTTCTTCCCGTATGTCTTAGATTTTCAATAAAACGTAGTCTTAAAATAACGCACTCCTAGGAGTTTTTGACTGGAGATGGGCGCTGACAACATAAATATTCATTTCTCTCAAACCATTTGGCATACGAGTTTGAAATTTCACATAACGGTTGCTCCTATATGTCTTGGATTTCAAACAAAACGTGGTCCTAAAATAATACATCCCGAAGGGATTTTGACCCTGAGGGTGAGGCCTAAGACACAAATATTCATATCTCTGAAATCAACTGACATATGAGGTTGAAAATTCACTTATTGTTTTCTTCAATAATAATAATAATAATAATAATAATAATAATAATAATAATAATAATAATAATAATAATAATAATAATAATAAACTCCGCCATTGCCGGTCCCAAGCCCGGGGCCCCATCTTGCAAGTGATGGGGAAGGAGGAGGGGGAGGAGTAACAACCTCGTAAAAAAACCTGGGTCCATCTGGCTCCGGATGGTAGCACCCTGTAAGGGCCCCTGCCTAGGGTTACAGGTGAAACCTGGTCAACGGTCTCGAAGGCGGATGAGGAATTTAATGTCCCAACGGCGGAGAGAGCGGAAGAACCTAGTGGAGTAAAGCACGAATAAAAAAATCATTTCGGACTAACAATCCGATCTTATCTTGGAATTAATTTCCTACCTTGTACAATGTACAATTTCAATTGCAGAATGGAAAGTCCGCTGAATGAAAGCACTACCCCAGGTGGTAGCTCGGAAGAGAAATCCACCATTGCGTTATGCAATGCATCGGGACCTATACTAGACTTAACTAAAGTTGGCGTCTGACAGGTAAGGTTGGAGGGAGGAGCACTGCACGTGCCATTTCACGATGTTGCCACATTCCAGCATTCCTTTCTATATGCTCTTACCCTTCGCTTCCGGCTCACTTGTTCCCTCCTTCATTCTGACCGCTGTGATCTGTTGTGCACTACCTGGCCAGTCGGTGTCGTCCCATTTGCGATCACTCTTATACAAACAATCAGGTTGTTATCAGTGACAGTGACAGGTTTGGCAACTCCCAGCAAGACGAGCTGCCCTGTAGTTTTATCTCCATGGCAACCGCAGTCGCCCCACCCTCGTTTCCATATCAACCACACAGCCACTCCCTTTATCCCGCCTCGGCAGGCAGTAAACGGACCTCCCTCTAAGAAATGTCAGACACCAACTCTTATTATTAGCAGTCCCGATGCATTGCATAACGCAATGGTGGATTTCTCTTCCGAGCTACCACCTGGGGTAGTGCTTTCATTCAGCGGACTTTCCATTCTGCGACTTTACATTTTAAAATCCCATGTTCATTGGCCAGGATTTGAACCATGGCTGCCTTGGTGAGAAGGCAGTGACTATGTCATTCCGCGATCACACCTTCCATGTATGTATATTGTAACTGCAGATATGATTATGCAAGATGGTGATGGATCTCTTGAGAGCAGCTGTGGTAATAGTGTTTACACAGTGCTGCACTCTTACATAGAAGTCATCGCTTTCCATCTAGGTCTCTGTTTAGAGCATCTTAAGCTTGTTTCTCTTTAGATTCCATACTTATAATGTAATAATTTTAACTATTTTTTCAGCTTGATACTGATGCAATGCCAGATAGGCTGTCAGTGACGAATGTAATGATGCGAGGTGTGCGTGACTCAAAGGTAAAAGACTTTGTTGAAGAAGCCGTCGATGACTGTTTTGATTTACTGGAGTCAGGTATGTGCCATTTCCAATATCTACATAACTGACTACTTCAGAGTGACAATTTACATTTTGCCTGTTTGAATTTATCATCTATAATTCGACACAGATTAATAAACTCCAAAGACATAGTTGTAACATTTATTGACTTTAAAAAAGCCTTTGACTCTGTTGATAGGGAAACCCTAGATAAAGTAATCCGTGAATTTGGAGTTAAAACTAAATTGGCAAACCTAATTCGTGAAACACTTACAGACACTATCTCGAAAGTAAAATTTATGGGTGAAGTATCTCGACCTTTCAAAATAAATACAGGTGTCAGGCAGGGCGATGGTCTATCTCCACTCCTTTTCAATTGTGTCATGGAGAAAATTGTAAGAATTTGGAATGAAAAACTGAAAGAATCTAAAATAATGCCACTCATGCTGGGGAAGAAGAACAAAGGTGTTGCAATAAATTGCCTAGCATTTGCAGATGACTTTGCCATACTTTCAGAAAGCCTTACAGATGCAGCAATGCAAGTCAATCTCCTTGAAAAGACAGCCAACATGACAGGCTTGAGAATCTCTGCCGAGAAAACAAAATTTTTGACGAATATAAAAAGTGCCCCAAAGTTTTTAGCAACTGATATTGGTCAAATAGAAAAGGTAAAGAAATTCAAATATTTGGGTGAGACAATTCAAGGAAATGGTTTAGAAAAATCTGCTATAGAGGAGAGGATACAAAAGATGGAAAGAGCATACGGTATAACTAAGAATACTTACAACAAAAAGTGCTTATCAAGGAAACTTAAAATAAAGCACTACAACACAGTAGTGAAACCAGAATGCCTTTATGCCAGCGAATGTCTAGCACTGAACTACAAGCTTGATAAATTAGAAATATTAGAAAGAAGAATTATAAGGAAAATATTAGGTCCTCCAAGAATTGCAGAGTTTTGGAAATTAAGAAGTAACAATGAAATTTACCAGAACGTAGAAAACATATCAGAAACAATAAGAAAAAGGAGATTGCTATTTCTTGGACACATTTACAGAATGGATGACAATAGACTAACTAAACGAATCTTCAAGTACCTTTGGGAAAAGAAATCAACTACCACCTGGATTCAAGAAGTCAAGAAAGACCTGGAAAGGAACAACATACGAGAAGAAGAATTATTGGAAAGAAAGATTTTTAGGAAGAAAGTCTTACAAATGGATGGATTCCAAGGGAGGAAGGAAAAGAAAACAGGCACAAAGTGGACTGAAGACAGGAAAAAGAAACACAGTGAAACAATGAAAGAATACTGGAAGAAAAGGAAAGAACAACTAAGGAGGAACAATTGAAATTGTAACGTGGTCCTTAGAAGGCCGGAACGCAAGAATAATAATAATAATAATAATAATAATAATAATAATAATAATAATAATAATAATGTTATTTGCTTTACGTCCCACTAACTACTTTTACGGTCTTCGGAGACGCCGAGGTGCCGGAATTTAGTCCCACAGGAGTTCTTTTACGTGTCAGTAAATCTACCGACACGAGGCTGTCGTATTTGAGCACCTTCAAATACCACCGGACTGAGCCAGGATATTGTTTTCTTCTGTATGTGATAAATTTTAAATAAGAAGTGGTGTTTGACTGGAAGTGGGGTGTAGCTGACAACATAAATATTCATTTCTCTCAAATTTTTTACATACGAGCTTGAAATTTCACGTGACGGTTGTCCTATATGTCTTAGATTTTAAATAAAAAGTGGTCTTCAAACAATACACCCCTAAGGCACTTTGACTGGGGGATGAGAAATGATGACAAAAATATTCACTTTTATGAAACCGTTTGAATTACGAAGTTAAAGTTTCAAATTGTATCCTAGGTGTTAAATAACAGAAAGTTTGAAACAATTTTAAATGGAGGTTAAGATACGAAAACAGATAATTATATTCATTCCTTCCTCCGAAACCGTTTAACATACAAAGACAAAATTCCAAATAGCGGTAGCGTAGGTGTGAATTAGAAAATATTTTAAACATCCCACCCTTAAGGTGTTAAATGGAGTTACCTCCACAAACGAAATTATTCATCCCTCCAAAACCATTTGACGTGCAAATTTGTAATTTTACGAGAAGGTTATTCGTTTGTGTCCTAAATGTAAAATATCATATACTTCAAAATATTCCCTAAGGGGTTTAGATCGTGGTTAACTCTCAAAAACACAATATCCATTCTTCCGAAACCGTTACAGGCACGATCTAACATTTTTACATGAAGGGTAGTCTTCTATGTCCTACATGTTAAGAAATATTTTTAAAACATTTGCCGCCTAAAACCATTCATTCCTCCATTACTGTTCGACATACATCATCCAAATTTCCCAGGTTGATCGCTTTTACATCTCAGATGTTAAATAATATAGTTTTTAAAAACATTCCAGTTCTTCTATACAGGGTTCAAATGCATGTTAGGTAAGAAAATTAATCATCATTCCCACAAAACCGTTTGACGTACGAACTGGGGGTGTATTTTACAGGCTCAGTCGACAGTAAACTCTCCAAAATGTAAAATTTTGAAAAATAACTTTCATTTTAAAACCGTAGCGAAGCACATTAACGAAGCTCTTTTCAAATTCTCATAAAAGTCTAATACCAACTTAACTGACCTGTAATATAGTACTACACAGTGCTTTCTTTCTGCAGGTACGCAACGGTACGCAGTACCGGCATCTATTTTCTCAAGATTAAAAAAAAAAAACAGAACTGCGATTTATTGAGAGAGGGATTTATCATAAATATTCCGGCAGATGGTACTGCGTTTTCAGTTTTGATTTTCGCATGTTGGTACCATGCTTACATGTTTCATAGGCTTCATACGTTGGTAACGCAGCGGGAAAGAGGAAGCTATATTCACTTTCCGATAGTTTTCAATCTCAGATTATCCGTTCTGCAACATGCAGGTGTTCACTTTAGTTTGGAATAAAAAATTAGTAAAATAAGTGCCGGTAGTTTCTGTTAGTCAATGAGCAAAATAAGGAAGGCTGAAGAAATAGGAATTGTCGAATCTATTTGTCATCCTGTAAAACACAAAACTAGTACCGAAAATACACATGGTGAAGAGGATCACAAAACCAAGACCGAAGATTCTCGGGATCAAAAGGAAATGCACTCTAATAACAAGTGGCCAGACCGTTGGACACTTTCGCAAAAAAGAAAGAAAGAAAATTTAAAAAAACAGCTTCTGTGAGAGGCAGGAGTGGATGGTGACGAGTGTAGCTATATCGGAGTGTACGTTACAAGTGTGGAAGATCGAAGTTGCTCTAATAGGCATCTGCATTGTGAGTACCGGCACCTTTTCTCTCAGAAAAAAACACTGGTTGAACATAACATAAAATAGCATAAAAGCTGCACAGTATTTATCATGACAATATCTTATATGAAAAATGACTTACAAACGGTAGTAAAATGCAAACACTCACAGTCAATAGAGCAGGGCCTCTCAAACGCCCAAAATCTCACGCGTGCAAACAGCGCCGCAGAGTTCCTGTGCACAGTGCATCGGTCCCGCTCGGTTCGGCTCGGAATAACGCTTCGTCTCTGGGCTACTGGGCTAAGCTTGGCTCAACTCGGCTCGGATGTGGAGCGCTACGGAGCAAGTGAGGAAGAGGGAGGAAGGCGGAGCGAGAGAGACGGCGCTGTTGCTCCAAATCGAGGAGTGGGGTTCTGCATTCTGGTCAACCAAGCAAAGTCGTATTTTGCACCGTGCACAGTGCATGCACCCTGAGAGGCCCTGCAATAGAGCGTACAGTGAGTCTTGTATCTTTAATTTTCTTGAAGCTGACACAGTCTGATTAGGGAATTGAACTTCGGTTCAGAGGGCCCGGGGTTCGAATTCTGGCTGGGACGGTTATTTTAATTGTGTATGGTTAATTCGTCTAGCTCGAGGACTGGGGGTGTGTTTGTC
This sequence comes from Anabrus simplex, assembly GCF_040414725.1. Taxonomy (NCBI): domain Eukaryota; kingdom Metazoa; phylum Arthropoda; class Insecta; order Orthoptera; family Tettigoniidae; genus Anabrus; species Anabrus simplex. The sequence continues at coordinate 353,158,096 of NC_090265.1, forward strand.
TTTATACACTTCTTTTCAACTACAAACAACACATCATACTTTTAACCATCAGAGAAACACGCAATAGTGAATGCATCCCTCCATATAGGGTTGGTATCAGGACGGGCATCGACACAAAAGGAAAAAGGCCAGGAAGAAGAATCTCAGAAAACAAGATATACGACGGAAGACAGTGCAGATAGTACAAGGGTATCAGATATCAATAACTAAGACTAACAGAGTATAGATGATATTCACTGACAACAGACACTATACGATTGATACTGGATACTTGATTGTGGATACTGCAGCCACAATTCTCATCGGTGCCGGGAGGTCCCGGTACCAGTGAGTAATTATAGCCCGTCGAACCAATTTGGGCCTTGAGTGCTATTTATTAATAGGTTACTAGCTAACAACTGCATTTTTGTTGGTATGGTTGTGGACCTTGAAATTTTAAATCACGCTGACCCTTATTGGGGTGGGGTTGGTGGAAGATATCCTTACGTCTTCGGTATCGAAGACCTACGGTATCATAGTTGCCTATGTTCCTGATCAGCGGATTTTTGCTCTCTGTGAGTGCGCCATAAAATTTTGCAGCTGTCTTGCGAATCCTGCTATGAATGATGGGGAGTAGTTGGTACTGTTCATACAGGTCGTCATTTGTTTCGTATCAACGGGCACCTGCCAAGCTTCGCAGCGCACGGTTCTGCACACTCTGTACCTTCAACACGTGCGTCTTGGTTGCAGTGCCCTAAATAGGGCTGGCATACTCTAGTATCGGTCTTATAGTCGATTTGTAGACTAGGATTCGGTTTTCTGTTGTCGGCTCTAATAATTGGAAATAATGTCCGACTCTATGGCTAAATGGTTAGCGCAATGGCCTTTGGACACAGGGGTCCCGGATTCGATTCCCGGCAGGGTCGGGAATTTTAACCATCATTGGTTAATTGCGCTGGCACGGGGGCTGGGTGTATGTGTTGTCTTCATCATTATTTCATCCTCATCACGACGCGCAGGTCGCCTATGGGAGGCAAATCGAAAGACCCGCACCTGGCGAGCCGAACATGTCCTCGGACACTCCCGGCACTAAAAGCCATACGCCATTTCATTTCATTGGAAATAATTAAATAGGTGCACATTTGCCTGCGTAGTAATATTAGAAATGTGATTTCCGAACGTTAATCCTCTGTCTAGGGTGACACCTAGATACTTTGGTTTTATTAGTCCACCTAATGGGTTGGTCGAAAAACATCAGGGGCTCTGGGTTGGTGAGGGGGGGGGTTGCGTTTAGCGAATAGCGTGGCGCTACTCTTGTCAACAATGATTTAAACTCTCCGCGGATGGCTTCACGGTGAGGCTCGTTGGTATAGGGGTATGATTCTCGCTTTGGGATACTAGACCGCGTCAAACACACCCTTAGATAGGTATCCACCTATTCACCTTCCCCATCCAACTTATCATAAAGTACGCAGCGTGGGTAAGGGCTGTCCGACCCAGAGAGAGGGAGATCTCCCGCCCTTACTGATAGCTACCCTCCACCGAAGTTATCCCGCGAAGCCACACTTCGAAATTGCTTCTTTGGGTTCATAGCTTAGGACCGATGCAATCATCCTGGCCGAGTCCTCGTCGCAAAAGTGACACCTTCAAATTTCCCATGATACCGTTTGTCTGGTAATAGCTCTGATTTCCCCAAGTACTGTACACAGTATTAATAAACACCATCCAATATAGAAAACATTCCAGCTTCTACATTTAACCTACCGGTAATACATTAAATAATACTGAAATAAAAAAGTAATAATACCTAAATATAATGCTGGGATGCGATACATTTACTATCACAGTCTTGTGAGACCAACTGAGGAGGTTTCGGACCCAATTACGAAGCCTAAGCAATTCTAGGGATGGAAATGATTTTCACTCGTGAGCTTCAAGATCGGCAACCAAAAGCTGGGGTCATCATCATTTCATCCTCATAACGACGCGCAGGTCACCTACGGGTGTCAAATCAAAAGACCTGCATCTGGCGAGCCGAACATGTCCTCGAACACTCCCGGCACTAAAAGCCATGGGTACGCCATTTCATTTACGGGATGGAGAAGGCCCGTGTTTGGCTATTCGCATACTCGGCATTCAGCTCCTTATACCCAAGGTAGTTAGAGTAAGAGGTAGGGATCACGCGCAGGTCTCCCCACCACGCTTGGCCGTCGATGACGTCAACGTGAACCCTCAGCGCCTTGTCTTCTGTGTGAGGTAGGCTAATACACTGCTGAAAGCTATTCTGTTTTAGCCACAAGTTAGAGATAAGAGAACTTCATTGATATTTTAACATCACCTCAGGAAAGGCATTCCACTTCACTATTACAGTAGAGTAATAATACGAGATCAAATACAGTGTGAATCCAGCTGCGTTTCTGAAGTATTTCGATCTGTATAAAAGGTTGTAACAATGCTAAGACTGTGATCGCAGTGGAATGGCCATTCCATATGTTCATGTTCTCAACACCTATGATAACAATAACAAGGGGCTCTAATTGTTACAGACTCGAACATTAAAGCTTGATGACTGCAAGAAATATATGTCCGTTGTTACAAGCAGTATTGGGAAACTATATACGCTGTCAACAACACAAACAGCAAATGTTAGGAAACTGTCCACAACACAAACAGTACAGTAAATATTCTCCTCCAAGTGCCAGGAAATGACAAATTCCACGTTAACATTAGATAGGCCATATTAATGAGCCTGTATATTAACATTCGTAGCACTGGTTTCATATACAACATAATAAATTGCCTTTCATAAAAAAAATAACAGGTATGTTATACACAAAGAATAATGCTGATATTCAAAAAAAGAATATAAAACACACTTATCCATAGCATCAGTGGAATTTCTTTGCTTTTCTTCTTTCTTTATCGGTGTTGTATTAACTGAAACCCGGTCTCTTCAATGTCTTACTTTTGTTTAAAGCGTCCATTCGAATAAAAGAACGGCTTCTCACGAAGCAACTTGCAAGTTCATAAATCTCGGGGATTTTTTTTTCAGGATATCCGTAAGGTTTGTGATGATGTTAGAACCCTCTTTCAGTTCATTCCCGTGGTAAAATTGAAACTACCGAGCTCGATAGCTGTAGTCGCTTAAGTGCAGCCAGTATCCAGTATTCGGGAGATTGGGTTCGAACCCCACTGTCGGCAACCCTGAAGATGGTTTTCCGTGGTTTCCCATTTTCACACCACGCAAATGCATGGGCTGTACCTTAAGGCTACAGACGCTTCCTTCCCACTCCTAGCCCTTTCCTGTCCTATCGTCGCGTAAGACCTATCTGTGTCGGTGCGACGTAAAGCAACTTAAAAAAAATTGGGACTCTTTTTGCAATTTAATTTCCACCCCTTGTATTTTGACCTGTTTTCTCTCCGTACATGAAAGTGTATGTTTCGTTCCTTCTATATCGAGGTTCTTCTTCTTTATCCTAAAAGCTATATAGCCAGTGAAGTCTTCAAGCAGCTCCTTGGTTTCACGACTGTCCTCGACTGTCCTAGATCTTCAAGGGTTTTAACGAACCCTTGCTTATCCTCCGATAAAAAAAATAGGATGTTGTGGGCTCAACGCTGGCCCTAGACTGGCACACGATATTCGAGTTTTGATCGAGTTCATCAATACATATTTGGGCGTAATATTTCATAATCTTCCGGAGAACAGTTGGAATTTCTTATCGCCTGGGAAGCATTGAGGCTAGAAGCAATGATTTCACCTTTCGCGTCACAGCTGTCGGAAGAGGATCATCATAAAGCCTTCCGAACCCTCGAAGCTGAGAAAGATAGCTTTCGATAATGTCTTGATTACTTCTGTCACCATTTATTTACGTCAGTGGTTTTAAGGAATAGGCCTACATGAAAGTGTATGTTTCGTTCCTTCGCGTGCCTGCTATGATTTGTGCAGCCTGCAATGGCATGACAAAGCATACTGAAAAGTGTACACTATTACTGCTTTTTACGTTTTATCTCATAAAATAAACACATACGGTTTCTTATACACCACAGACATGTTACTATCGTGTATTATTAGCACCTAGCTTCTGCGTGCACAGCGATTCTTATTCGAACTACCTCCACCTCATTCAGGCAGATTCAACGCGAGGGTCCTGCGTGACGTCACAGCTCTGCTTTGCCACTGCGCATCTCTCTCGTGATCCCTCCCTTGTATTCTACGTACCTTGCTTATACCTGTAGTCCTACGACACGCTGCTCGCCACACATTCGGGGACAACGCCCTCGAGATCTCTCGAAATTTCTCGCGAGGAACAGTGCCTCCGCTAGTCTCGAGAAATCTTGAGACCCCGTTTCAACTGCCTATCACTAGCGACAAGTATTAGCCCATGGCATAAGAATCAGTGGATGCGTACGCTCTTTTCTAATTAGGTCACCATAAGCTTGCACCCGCAAAACAGGAGCATTAGAGTCTGGAGACGATCCGGTGAGAGATGGCACGAACCCGTCATTCTGGGCAGCCATCAGCAGCAAGGAGGTTCCATCAAGTTTTGGGGTGGGACCATGTTTCGTCGACGTACAACTCGGTAACATGACTGGTCTGGTAAACAGAAACAACTTCCAACCTGCAGTTATGTAGTTACAAGATTTGGTGCCACTGTGGGCGAGGCATTTACAATAGTAGATGATGATGCTCGTGCCCATCGGGCTAGAATGGCTAATTAGTTTCTTGAGACGCATGGCATACAGCGAATAGTGCTGTCGGCATATTCTGCATACATGAACTATGTTGAAGATGCATGGCGTTAACTGAAGAGAACAATTGTCTACCGTCCTACTCCTCCTGGTAACATTCAGCAACTGTCGGGCTGAGTAGCTCAGACAGTAGAGCGATGGCCTTCTGAACTCAACTTCGCAGGTTCGATCCTGCCTCAGCTCGGTGGTATTTGAAGGGTCTCAAATACGTCAGCATCGTTTCGGTAGAACTCATGCGGGACAAAATTCCACCACGTCGGCGTCAACTGAAGACGATAGGAATATAGTTAGTGAGACGTAAAAAAATAACACTATCATATTCAGCAACTGACTGAAGCTGCTTTCCAAAAGTGGAATAATCTGCCCCAAAAGAAGTTGGATTATTTGGTGCTAAAATACCCTGCCGTGTTCAAGTATGCCTGAGAGCCCTAGGTGGCAATAATTTTGTGTTCAAAATAGCACGTTACCAACTTCGTGACTTGCTGTTGCATAGCTGACTGCATGTTGTTATTCTTTTTATGGGCCTATAGGAAAATACCCTTTGTAATTTATAATATACATGGATGCATATAGCAAAATAAAAAGTGAACTAAAGCAGACCATATAAAAATGTACTCCTACAACGACACCTGAACAGCTCTTTGTCTTCAATGATCTGCTTTAGACATATCAATTCCATGAAATTTGACCGGATCTTTAAAGGACAAGGCCAGTGAAATAATAGACTGAAATAATACTCTGACATGCTGTGGAAGTCTCTCCTGGAAGCATCATTTTGTAATCGATCACACGCAGTCAAACCTGACATTTCCTCAATTACATTCTGTTATCAATAGGAAGTGCACCTGATAGATCACTACCCATTTCGTCATTATTATGTTACAGAGTGAAGCATGTTTCCTACTTTGAAGTGAATTCCTGGGTATATATACGAACCGTGATCATAAAACTTGGCTTCTCAGCGCGTAAGAAAAACAGCGACATGGACATACGAGCATTACTGACAGTCGTAGTAGCGGCATCGCTAGGCTTTACCTACGTAAGTAACATGTTAAATCGATGTTTTTATTTTGATATGACTGCAAATAACTTCCTTATTTTCAGATTATAATTGCATTAGTGCATTCACGAAATTAATTTTTCATAATTGGGTGACAGGGTATGGTATACTGCATTTTTTTCCCCCTGAATATTCATTCCATAGATGAATTCAGTGTTGCTGTGCGACAGAGACCAGTATCAACAGACACTACACATTAACGTTGTCTTTTAATCACAATTTCATTGAACCATTGAGTATAAGTTACATTTCTTCATTTATCAATTAAAGTACCGTACATTTTGAGAATTCTCAGCCTTTCTGATAAATGAATTATATAAGCGAACTTTATTTCGAAGATTTCTTTTTGCTTAATGCATCTCCAAATGTTACATGTAAGGTCAGCAGAACGCACAGGTTCATTTTAGGATTTAACTGGGGTTTAAGACCCTTTCTGCCACCATTTAAATTCCCATCCGATATCGCCGGAATTCGAACCCAGAGCACTAGTGTTGGGCGACGAGAAGCATCATTGCGCTCCCGATGAAATATTACCTTGCTGTTCTAAACATGGCAAGTAATCTGAAAGAGTCAAGTTACACTATCTATTAGATAGAATATATTCATTATGATTGCATTAATAGGCTAGTAAATGTTCACCGCGTACTTGGCAATGAACTTGACTCAAACGCCTACATTCTTTCAGTGGAAGTATGGCTAGTTCGTCATGCACCTGTTAAATTAGAAATGTTTAAGGATGCTACTAAGGTTTGAAAGTCAACTGTATATTCAATTCACAATAAAATATTCGTGTGAGGGCGTGGCGGTCACCCGCGTCACTCCACAATGCTCTCGTGTATTCATCTCGCAGTTACACCAACTCAGAATTAATAAGAAGATTAATCACTCAGAATACCCGGAATATTTGAAATGTAACCCGTGAAAATTAAACAGCTTTACCGAAGATGCTATTTTCCTTAGTTACAGTTGGTATGTCGATATTTATTTACATTCAGAAATAAAGAGTTCTTCCTTCATGTAGATAAGAAAATCATTTGAATCTCATATGGCCTTCTATAAATATTTTATTTGCACTACTTATTTGCTGAGTTGTGAGCTGTACTGACTTTCTATCATAGTTCCTTCTTGATAGAAGTTCCCTGTGTGATTTGGTGGTAGAACGCCTGCCTCCGGACCCCAAGAGCAGGGTTTAAACTTGTCAGAGGTGGTCGGATATTTGAAGAGTGGAGGAAAAAGTCAATTCGGCAATCCATGTCGTACGATAGCGACATGTAAAAGATCTCTGGTGACATATCTGATATTTGCCCGATCAAATTAATCAAAACTCAACCATATATCGCTTAACAGATGTCCGGTTTCATTCCCACAGGGTAGAGTAAAGCGGATCGTCGAAATTGGCACGCAGACAGCCTCAGAGGCTAAAGAACAACTGTATATTACAAAGATGCCATAACAAACATTAGTAATATGAACGTAAAAAGAACAATAAACATTAGTGTATGGTTCTTTCTCTAAATTTATAATCAACGACATTTGGATTTTCCTTTTATTATAGACCATACAGATAACTTCGTAAGATCTTCATGGATCCCTTCAAAGCACGCGAAGGGCCATCTCATTGCCTAGGTGCAAGCTCATGAAAAGAAATCTACAAAAATTTAGAAATGATTTTTGGGGTTGTTCCACGTCTGCCAGTCATTAGTCCAGTAACGGTAACTTTCTGCAAACCGGGTGAGTTGGTCGTGCGGTTAGGAGCGCGCGGCTGTGAGCTCGCATCCGGGAGATAGTGGGTTCGAACCCCACTGTCGGCAGCCCTGAAGATGGTTTTCCGTGGTTTCCCATTTTCACACCAGGCAAATGCTGGGGCTGTACCTTAATTAAAGCCACGGCCGCTTCCTTCCCATTCCTAGGCCGCTCCTGTCCCATCGTCGCCATAAGACGTATCTGTGTCGGTGCGACGTAAAGGAACTAGCAAAAAAACCTTTCTGCAAGAAGTACTTCCTCTTAAAATATTCCATGTAAGTTCGTAGTTATCTTTCGTTTCTTGGTCGACCGGCTGAGGCTGTTCTGAACCAACTTCAAAATATATAGTCAACTCGTCTTGTACTCCCGCTGTCGGGGATGCAGTTAGCTTTCTCGACGAATTCAACGTTATTTTCAGCAAGTGAAGCCGCTATCCTGCTCATAATTATGTGGTAGCGGGCATCCTCTAGTTCTATATGTGTGCAAAATCATACATGTACTAGTGTTTCAGACTCACTCAGTGGCGTAGCCATGGGAGGGGCAGGGGGGCAGGGGGGCAGGGGGGCAGGGGCAGGGGAGCCGGATCTCTCCCAAAAAGATCAGCCGTTGTTTTACGTACCATATGAACAAATTAAGAACTTACGCTGAAATATTAAAATTAACATACCGACAAAGAATCTACTAGCAAGGCTCAGTAGGGCCATACATAATTCTCCATGTCTGTAGGCCTACTACTTGAAGTAGCTTGAATGAAAGGAAAGCACTTGGGATTGTGATGTGCGGTGATATTCCCCTGTAGAGGCCTCAGTATTGGGAATATAACCGCGTGTTGACAAATGTCAGGAGATGAGAAGAAGGGCAATTAGAAACGGATTACTCTGTAGGGGGCCAGACCCTGACCACCAAGATAACAGGGGCCACGGCTAGAAGCAGTTGCATTCTTACTACATCGTGTCAGCTTTTAAACCTCGGTTCCTGGAAATGACAATGTCCAAGGGACCCTGGCAAAGCGTGGTCGTGATTTTCGGGTTGTACTGTGGTTGAGACACGTGCTGTATTTAAGTTGCAGTGTTGGGAAGACTGTGACAGGATTGTGAGTTCCTCATTTTGTGCCATACTAGTGACTGTTTTGAAGATGGACCGTTTTGTCATAAAGAAGCCAAACCTATGTACAGTACATCCTCGGTAAGTTATGAGAATGAATTTTATTCTCAATCAATCAATCAATCAATCAATCAATCAATCAATCAATCAATCAATCAATCAATCAATCAATCAATCAATCAATCAATCAATCAATCAATCAATCAATCAATCAATCAATCAATCAATCAATCAATCAATCAATCAATCAATCAATCAATCAATCAATCAATCAATCAATCAATCAATCAATCAATCAATCAATCAATCAATCAATCAATCAATCAATCAATCACTACTGATCTAACAGCAGCACTAGCATGTAGTATCAAGACATGATCGCAGATGCATGCGTAAGTTCTATAGATAGGCCTGCCTGTTTTGTCAAATGCCCGGGGACTAATTGGAACCTCAAATAGCACCATCAAAAGTGCGAGTAACTATTTTGTAATTGGCAGGCTCGGTTCCAATGGTTCTGTCTTCTTATTAAGATGGCCGAGGCTTAAATTGCAGTCGATGCATGCAAAATTTTTGAAATGGGAAGTCACGTTCTATTGAATCAGATTCTACTCAAAACCGTAGATCCCGTCGCTAATGCTCATAAGATTTAAAATCCCACAAACCCTAACCTTACTTACTTTTCTTTAGTACCTTTGAACCATAACTGCATCATTTATGGTGGTATATTTTGCCATTCTTCGGGCTTACCTTGTATTTTGAATGGTGAGTGGATGCAGTGACAAACCCAGAAAATAATTTCAGTGAGTGGGGAATAAGTCGAGGCCAGTAGTGTGGATATGGCTTTTCCTTAGGAGGGGGATATGGAAAGAAAGCCGCTCCTACCGAGTGCGGGGACGGATCTTTAATAGATATTGATGGTTTTGATTGTTACGATGTAATTATATCCAACAAACAAAATCATCTCACGCCTATCATAATTCTGTCATTGCCGGGAATTGACTGCAGGATACCTTAAGTCAAATTCTAAAATAAGGAGACCTAAAAGTAAATAGAAGGAAGCAACATCCCAGCAAGGCTCCTTAGCTTCCAGCTAGTTCTTCCGTCCGATTTCGTGCATTTAGGACAGTAGGAAAATATACGTCTTAATAAATGCTCCTCATAAAACCTTTGTAAAAATAATAACTGTATCTATTTATAACAATAGGGCCGATGACCTTCGATGTTAGGCCCCTTTAAACAACAAGCAAGCATCATTATAACAATAAGTACAAACGCCTCCTTTTCATGTGGCTCAGTTGGTTGAGTCGCTGTCCTTCTGAGTCCGAGTTCGCAGGTTCAAATCCTAGCTTGGGGCAGTTGCCCTTTAAATGGGTGTTGTAATGGCAACAGCTCCATGTCGTTGGCTTCTGGCACGTAAAAATTTCCTGCTGAACAAAATTCCAATGCTCTGGCATCTATTAAGAACTAGTATTTGGGAAGGGAATAGTACATGAAGACAAGGGCATATCCAGAGGTGGGGGATGGGGTAGGGGGAGAGATGTGTCCAAAGAGTCCAGATATACCAGGAGTTTTAACAAAAGTACTTTTATTAAACATTTTATGTGTGATGTATATTACTATTAGCTTGTGGAATCTGCATGAATCCACCACTCTTACTAGGAATCAAGGACACTTATTTCCTTATTAGGTATTCTATACCACCTAAACTCTCTGCAAGTTTGGACATCCACCAAAAAATTCTGGAAGAAGACCTACCATACTGTCTGTCCCCCCCCCCCCCCCCCCCCCCGACCAACTGAAATCCTGGCTCCGCTTCTGGAGTTACTACTGTGCATACAACGGGTTCCGTCCTGGCTGTGTCCATGAATTGCTCTCACGAGTGTGACACTTCCTTTAAGTTTGATGGCATCTCTTCATTCACAGCTGTTGAGTCCTTTTCTAGAATCTAACCATCTGTTGGCCGATTGGCAGTCTTCATTTAGAACAACACTTTTACCATGAGTACAAGTTGACACCAGGTCTTAAATTCTTCTTTTCTCAGATATCCCTATACGTCAACAGAAAATTTACTATTATTAATATTATTAGTAGTAGTAGTGGTAGTAGTAGTAGTATGCGGAAGATCTTCAGTGTGATAAAGGATGCGCCGAGTGGTGGATACGTACAATTGTGAGGTGGCTGAAATGTATGTATTGTATAATGTACAATGAGGTGGTGGGACTGATTATTGTTTTAAGAGGAAGTACAACTGGGCAACCATCCTCTATCAACACTGTATAATCAGAGGGAAGAAATGGAATGTGTTAGACACTTCGAAAAATGAAGATATCAGCCAAAAGGCGACAAGGGCCAGGGTGTGAAAATCAAAGAATCCCTAGGATTCACAAGCCTATTACTGTTGGGGTTAGAAAATAACAGGAGTTGACCAAAGGAGGTCAGAGAGGATAGATGAAAGTGAGGAGCCTGGCACAAGTAAGTGGAAACAATACCAGGACTCAGCTCTAAAGGCCCTGTGTTCACCAACCCATGCTCCAAAGTTAAGAACACCTGGGACTTAATGTATAATGATCCAAACACTATAAGTGGCATAATAAGTAAATCTCGTGTGGGCAGGTCACAGCAGTGCACTGGGGAGCCTCTCGTGGGAGAGAGAGAGAGAGAGCAAGTGATAGCATTCTCTTTGCTGTGTTATTATGCATAACTACTCAGTAAAGTTTAGCTGAAACCTGTTAAAGCAAAGAATATGAAAGATATAAAAGCAGAGGGTACTAGACACCATCAGTGAGAAAACACCAATGCCCTTTTGAATCATGAAAGCAAAACATTTTCAAAATCAGGATCCTACATGCCCCCATCTGAATATTCATTTTTTTTAAAAATTGGAGTAGCCTAAGTTTTCCAACTCCTGCAGGCACAATCACTGTAATGATGTAATATAAACATTGGTGCAGGTCACTACACTGCTAAGCAGATTTTGCTACCACTTTGCCAGCCAGACCACTCACTAAGAAATTACACTAAGGGATATTCTCTCAGCACATGTCAGATATTGTGAGTACATACATACATACATACATACATACATACATACATACATACATACATACATACATACATACATACATACATACATACATACATACATACATACATACATACATACATACACACACATACATACACACATACATACACACATACATACATACATACATACATACATACATACATACATACATACATACATACATACATACATACATACATACATACATACATACACTGACTGACAGAGCAAATGCAACACCAAGAAGGAGTGGTCAGAACTTTATGCCAATTGCAGGGTAGACTGACGTCACTGAGGTATGCTCATGATGTGAAATGCGCCGCTGTGCTGCGCACGTAGTAACGATAAATGGGACACGGCGTTGGCGAATGGCCCACTTCGTACCGTGATTTCTCAGCCGACAGTCATTGTAGAACGTGTTGTCGTGTGCCACAGGACACGTGTATAGCTAAGAATGCCAGGCCCCGTCAACGGAGGCATTTCCAGCAGACAGACGACTTTACGAGGGGTATGGTGATCGGGCTGAGAAGGGCAGGTTGGTCGCTTCGTCAAATCGCAGCCGATACCCATAGAGATGTGTCCACGGTGCAGCGCCTGTGGCGAAGATGGTTGGCGCAGGGACATGTGGCACGTGCGAGGGGTCCAGGCGCAGCCCGAGTGACGTCAGCACGCGAAGATCGGCGCATCCGTCGCCAAGCGGTGGCAGCCCCGCACGCCACGTCAACCGCCATTCTTCAGCATGTGTAAGACACCCTGGCTGTTCCAATATCGACCAGAACAATTTCCCGTCGATTGGTCGAAGGAGGCCTGCACTCCCGGCGTCCGCTCAGAAGACTACCATTGACTCCACAGCATAGACGTGCACGCCTGGCATGGTGCCGGGCTAGAGCGACTTGGATGAGGGAATGGCGGAACGTCGTGTTCTCCGATGAGTCACGTTTCTGTTCTGTCAGTGACAGTCACCGCAGACGAGTGTGGCGTCGGCGTGGAGAAAGGTCAAATCCGGCAGTAACTGTGGAGCGCCCTACCGGTAGACAACGCGGCATCATGGTTTGGGGCGCTATTGCGTATGATTCCACGTCACCTCTAGTGCGTATTCAAGGCACGTTAAATGCCCACCGCTACGTGCAGCATGTGCTGCGGCCGGTGGCACTCCCGTACCTTCAGGGGCTGCCCAATGCTCTGTTTCAGCAGGATAATGCCCACCCACACACTGCTCGCATCTCCCAACAGGCTCTACGAGGTGTACAGATGCTTCCGTGGCCAGCGTACTCTGCGGATCTCTCATCAATCGAACACGTGTGGGATCTCATTGGACGCCGGTTGCAAACTCTGCCCCAGCCTCGTACGGACGACCAACTGTGGCAAATGGTTGGCAGAGAATGGAGAACCATCCCTCAGGACACCAACCGCACTCTTATTGACTCTGTACCTCGACGTGTTTCTGCGTGCATCACCGCTCGCGGTGGTCCTACATCCTACTGAGTCGATGCCGTGCGCATTGTGTAACCTGCATATCGGTTTGAAATAAACATCAATTATTCGTCCGTGCCGTCTCTGTTTTTTCCCCAACTTTCATCCCTTTCGAACCACTCCTTCTTGGTGTTGCATTTGCTCTGTCAGTCAGTGTACATACATACATACATACATACATACATACATACATACATACATACATACATACATACATACATACATACATACATACATCTTCATTATAGACTGTTATGTCTTTCAGTGTTCAGTCAGCAAGCCTCTTAATTTTACTAAATCTACCACAGTCCTCTATTTGTAACTAGCTCTGTGGCCTCATTTTGCTCTATACTTTTTATATTTATATCATTAGAAACTGAGTCAAATCATCATTGTCTTCGTATCCCTCTACATCTCTTACCTTCTATGACTGAGTCCATTATTCTACTAGGCAACCTATCCTCCCCTCTTTGGCATCACATGACATCATTACTGAAGTCGGTTTACGCATACAGCTCATCAATCGAGCCTTTATTTCCTCATTCCAAGTATGCTCCTGCCATTGTTCCCACCTGTATGTACCAGTGATCATTCTCACTACCTTCATGTCTGTTAATTCTAATGAATAAGATATCCTGAGTCCACCCAGCTTTCACTGCCATAAAGCAAAGTTGATCTGAAAACAGACCGATGTAAAAATAGCTGATCTCTTTCTTACAGAATGCTATTGATCACAACTGTGCACTCACTGCATTAGCTTTGCTGCACCTTGATTCAATTTCACTTACTATACTACCATCCTGCAAGAGTACACATCCTACCAACTGGATAGAATAAACATAGTAAAATAATTTGAAAATATACATATTTAATTTCATTTTTAATTCACAGGCTGAAATCTTAAGACGCTTACTGCACAATCTAATTCGTCTAGTACTGAACCATCAATTCATGAGAGAGATATGATCCCGTGAAGGGACAAAATCCTCTCTCTTAAGTTTTACCCCAACAGTAGAGAGGGATGAAGGCAACATATGTTTTGATAAAACAGACTATGTATTTAAAACAAATTCTGATGAAATCATGGTGTTGTACATTACATCAGTGTACTTCCAAGAACTTCTACTTACAGTATAAAACAGCCTACATTTAAATACGATCCTTCTGCATTACAGTATGTTGTTTGTAGCCTACATTTAATAGTTGTCCAGATCTACACATTGTTTTGATGATGATGATGATGATGATGATGATGAAGTTTGTTGTTTAAAGGGACCTAACATCTAAGGTCATCGGCCCCACAATTGTTTTAGAGTTCTTGAGATATATATATAAAATGTATCAGAACAATATGACATTTATAAAATTGGTTTAAGTGTGAAATATTTTCCATAATTGAAATTTGGTGTCTAAGCACTAAAGAGACATTATTAGTTTCCTCAAAAATAGGTTTCTGTCACTTATAGGGCCTATGCCTTTGTTTACATTATTTATTTTTGCAAAATATTTGCTATATATAATGTGTTTATATTTAGGAATAAAAAAAGAGATGTATAAAAGGAGCACCAGTTCATAGTAAATAGTTACGTACCAATGTATAGTTTATAGTACTGTTCAAAGCTGGGAAAAAAATATAGAACAATTTATACAACAGTTATATGCTATGACATGTGCATTTCACTTTGAGTCACTTGTAGGGTTGGGCAGACCGGAACATTCACTTGTTCCGCAACATTAGGAGCTTGAGGCGGAGTGTTTCGGTACAGAGTGCCGGGACGTGGGACACAGGACACAGGACTGTAAATGCGTCCTAGAGAGAACTTCGAGAGGCAACAGGACATGCTCCGCTTCAGCTGGAATGTGCCTGAACCGAACGTGCTGTGCCAAGGCCGCACTAGATAGATTAGTTGGTCTTGGCTGTGTCTGCCTGTCGATACCAGCTGTGTGCCGCCGTGTGCTGGAGTGTCAACATTTTTTCATCCAGTTATATCTTTAATTCCAAAGCGATGACCCATATTTTTCTTGGGCTTAAAAGTTTCCTTAAAGTCCAAATTAATTTTTAACATCAATTCCCGAGAAAGTGTTGAGGGAAATTTTCAAGATATTGAAGAAAGTAAATGGAAGTTGAGAGGGAAGGAATTCGAAGTGCAGAGAGCATAACAGCACGAAAGTACATCAATGTTTTCATCCAGTTATATTTTTAATTCCAAAGCGACGACCCATATTTTTCTTGGGCTTAAAAGTTTCCTTAAAGTCCAAATTAATTTTTAACGTCAATCCCCGAGAAAGTGTTGAGGGAAATTTTCGAGATATTGAAGAAAGTAAATGGAAGCTGAGAGGGAAGGAATTCGAAGTGCAGAGAGCATAACAGCACGAAAGTACATCAATGTTTTCATCCAGTTATATTTTTAATTCCAAAGCGTCGACCCATATTTTTCTTGGGCTTAAAAGTTTCCTTAAAGTCCAAATTAATTTTTAACGTCAATCCCCGAGAAAGTGTTGAGGGAAATTTTCGAGATATTGAAGAAAGTAAATGGAAGTTGAGAGGGGAGGAATTCGAAGTGCAGAGAGCATAACAGCACGAAAGTACATCAATGTTTTCATCCAGTTATATTTTTAATTCCAAAGCGACGACCCATATTTTTCTTGGGCTTAAAAGTTTCCTTAAAGTCCAAATTAATTTTTAACGTCAATCCCCGAGAAAGTGTTGAGGGAAATTTTCGAGATATTGAAGAAAGTAAATGGAAGCTGAGAGGGAAGGAATTCGAAGTGCAGAGAGCGTAACAGCACAAAAGTACATCAATGTTTTCATCCAGTTATATTTTTCTTGGGCTTAAAAGTTTCCTTAAAGTCCAAATTAATTTTTAATGTCAATCACCGAGAAAGTGTTGAGGGAAATTTTCGAGATATTAATTACTCACAATACAGGCCAATACATTCAACTGGTGAAAATATTCTTGAATTGGTTACTTTTAAACACCTGCACCGCCATTGTAACCGTGTTATGTGTATTTTATATTGACCGGAAAAATCTTAACCTAAAAGCAGACTTTAAACTTGATTATTGGGCGCGAATTTCAGTGTTCCGACTGTTCGTTCACGTTCCCTGCAGCTTTATGCTGGACCATGGCCATAACTACACACAGGCACACACCACACAGCACGTTCTGTACAGGCACATTCCCAGTTCCCACTGATGCAGAGCATGTAATGTTGCCTCTCAAAGTTCTCTCTACACTGCGCAGTTACAGTTCCGTGTCCCGTGCGCCCGCTGCACAGTTCAGCTAGTAGGTGAAGGGCAGTGCATAGTGGCGTTTCTGATGGGACAGCGAGTCAGTGTCTCCAGCTCGCTTGAGAATGTTTCAGAACAATTGACACTCGGTGTTCTGGAACAGCGGAACATAACTGTGCACCGCCACAGTATGCCGAAACAGGAACATAGTGCCCAACCCTAGTCACTTGGGTGAGTCTTTCTTTTTACTCACTGGGCGAGTTGCCATGTGGTTAGGAGCGCACAGCTGTGAGCTTGCACCCAGGAGATAGTGGATTGGAACACCACTGTCGGCAGTCCTGAAAATGGTTTTCCATGGTTTCCCATTTTCACACTAGGCAAATACTGGGGCTGTACCTTAATTAAGGCCACAGCCACTTCCTTCCCACTCCTAGGCCTTTCCTATCCCATCATCGCCATAAGACCTATCTGTGTCGATGCGACGTAAATCAAAACTGTATTTCTTATTACTCGATGATTGTCAGGCCTCCAGAAGTGTACTAGTTTATGATAACACCCCTGGTGAATTCCACCATTACATCCTGGACACCAGTATGTAGACTTCTTTTTCTTCTTCTTTTCTTCCAAGCACACAACACATAGGCAATTGTTATTCTGTAGCAATTTTTCGAGGGCATGAGAGGGGCCCCCTGCATGAGCTTTTGGCCCCATAACTGGAACTGGGAACAGTTCATTTAACAATCTTATAACTATACTGACCATGAATTCTCATCTTGGTAAAGGCTTATCAGTGTTCTTCGTGTACAGGATGTATGCATCAAATAATATCTAGAAGATTTGGAAAAAATTGGTTCCATTACCTTCTGGTTGGTGTGGAACAGGTGGCATGGTAAAAGCACTTCATTATCTACACCTCATATAAAGATATTGTACTTGTGGATCAGTTGTTGTTTCAACCCTTCATTTTCCTTTCGGCTCCTTACAACATTGTCCTCAGCGTGACATCCAGTTGTGAGACAATAAACTGATTTTCGTGTTTTCTTCTCAAACCAGGAAATGTTTCAATATTGCTGACACAAGTGCACATCAACACTCCAGGTTGATATCAGAAGAAAAACTGGCAACTAAATGTAGCTGGCTCAGCTGAGACATAAGCTTGGCTGGCCACTGAGTATGTGGCAGCTACCACAAGACAGTGGGATTATGATGCTACTTTGGCAATGTTTTACATCCCATTAGTACAACATGCTATTATACAAACTATTTTTTGATAATGACAAAACATTTCTCTTTCAATTAACTCGTAATTAGCACATTTCAATAAATAATAATTTGATTACCAAAATAAAATAAAGAGCATGTCAAAACACCTGATATCAGACGTTTGCCAGTTGGAGTGTTAAATTACATAGATCCCCATTACTTCACAACCATCAGTGAGCTCATTTCTGCAGTCCAGCCTCACCAGGAGGTCAGGCTTCCATACTCAGCCAGTTTTGAAGGGAAGAGAAGGATAAGGGATAAACATAAGGAAAGGAAGTAACAAAAAGAATGTTAATGCAGGTATCACACAGAAAGGAACATAGACAAACTTAGGAAAGAAGTTAGTTTGTCTTCCATCATCTGTAGAATCTCTTTTTTCCCCCTTGTGTTTATTTAGCCTCTTTCTTATCCTACATTTCTCACATTGAGAAAAATGGATTTTCAAGAATGGCCCTCACAATGAATGTGGATATCTACCCTCCTGATGAAGCTGGGAACCAAAAACAACCTTGTAGGGAGCTGAGAAGAAAAATCTGGAAGAACTGGTTTTGTTGAGGAGATGGCAGAGTGTACAGTTGCAGAGTTTATCCTTGTCCTTGGTATATCTCTTATGTCTGTTCTATCCAATTTCAGGCACTGAGGTGTCGTAATGAGGAAGACGATCAACATCAAGAGGAATTTCAAGAAGCAGCCAAGATGTGTATGAGTAATTTGTCCAACTGGGACAATCCTTCAGACAATAACAATGGAGGTGAGTATCACATAAAACAGTTCATCCTATGGGAATCATCTTTTTGATAATATTGGACTAACAGCTCATTCAACTAGGGCTGTCCTTCAGACTATGGAAGATGAGTATGAATGTGCTGGCAGTATTCTTATACATCGCAGGGACGTAGTCAAGGGGGAGGAGGGGGTTACTAGGGGTTAGAACCCCTGCATGAAAATTTTACAAAAATAAAAACCAACAGAAACTGACAAACATTCAGAGACATAATGGTGGAACCAACAATTCTGCTGAATATATTAAAGTATGAAGGCTTTCACAGCCGGTGTCAATATAATAAAATTCTTCCGGGCTGTTATGCCGTGGTCCACTCCTCTCGCTTCTCAAGACAGTGGGATTATGATGCTACTTTGGCAATGTTTTACATCCCATTAGTACAACAAACTATTTTTTGATAATGACAAAACATTTCTCTTTCAATTAACTCATAATTAGCACATTTCAATAAATAATAATTTGATTACCAAAATAAAATAAAGAGCATGTCAAAACACCTGATATCAGACGTTTGCCAGTTGGAGCGAGAGGAGTGGACCACGGCATAACAGCCCGGAATAATTTTATTATACTGCTGAATATATTTTCTAAGAAACCTCAAAAGTTGGATTTTAGATTATAAACTAAACATATAATTCGCTGTTAACTTGTTAACCTTGATCATATGTTCTTGTTATGTATTTTAATGTAAGATATTGTAGTGCACTGCAATCTGAATGTCAACATAATTCACTGGTATCAGTGTCCTTATAATGATAAGTCTTGCATGCGCATACCACAGATGCACAGTCACCTTCATTGTGTTCTATCATCATTTTGTAACTCTATAACCTCCCCCCACTATCGGCCGATCCTGGCTACGCTATGTAATCCACATCAAGAATTACTTACACTACTACCTACATTAACTGTTTTGTTTTATTTACACTCACAATGTGGCAGCTCATTAATCTCTATACAGTGCTGAAATTTATCACTTGAAATATATTCAATGAATCTGTTTCCAAGTGAACAGATAGAGAGACTTTTAACTGTCAATCTATGCAAAAACACCATTAAAAAATTACTAAGACGTAGTTAAGAGCTCAAGTTAACATGTTATGAATGAATATTCTGAATTATCTTATGTATATTTTACTGTATACTGACCTTTCTGTAATCTAGCAAGCTCATGAGTGCTAATGCAGAACATTTCAAAACTAATGTTACCATATGACATAGTCTGCAATTAAAAGTTTCCACTATACATCTGATATCAAGTTTAGGTGAATTATATTAATATAAGTATTCTTTTCACAATTTGCTTTACGTCGCATCAATACAGATAGGTCTTATAGTGACAAGGGGAAAGGGCTAGGAGTGGGAAGGAAGCAGCCATGACCTTAATTAAGATACAGCCCCAGCATTTGCCCGGTGTGAAAATGGGAAACAATGGAAAACCATCTTCAGGGCTGTCGACAGTGGTGTCTGAACAATATGACTATTACTTCTCTACAAGTGATTATGCACATGCCTATAAGATTGAAGTTCTTTGACATGACCTACCATTAAGGGCTTGTGCAGCAAATGCAATGAGAAAAAAAAATGGACAAGGATTGATTAGGAGAGTGAGCCTTTTTTATTCAAAGATGGCAGTAAATGAAGATGTGAAGATTGTCCTCGTCCTTTTGTGTTTTCATGTTTGTCCCTGTCTCCTCTGTCTGTTGCTCTCTTTCCACACTGACCTGATACTAGGTTTGTCCTATTCTGTGTTCCTTTTCTTGTTCCTCTCTCCTTGTCTATGACTTGATTCGGCTCCTGTTTGTTCCTTTCCAAGTCTTTAATGAGGGTCATGTATGTATGTAGTTTTTTTATCCATTTATTCACAGCATGCCCCATTACATGGCAGTACTACTACATGCTTGAGTAATCATATTACAAATATAACTTAATTTTCCAATTACATGTGAGATACATTCTTAATTCAATGGCTGTTATGATATACATAAGTAAACAAAATAATAATGTAAACAAAACGATATCGTTTTTTTCACAATTGTTCAAATACAATTAGTTCGTGAAACATAAGAACTGTTTAAAATAATTTTTGACTACCCTACTTTTGCTCACTGACCATGACTCTTTACCTAAAATATCGTTTATTAAAATGCTTCTTTCTCTCTCAAGTAATTCACAATGAGATGATAAATGGTCAACAGTTTGATCACTGACATTACATGGACATATGGGACTATATAAAATTTTTAAACGATGAAAATAAGCTCTTAATTTTCCATGACCTGTCTTTAAAAACTTGAGTGTCCGACTCGTTGGCTGAACGGTCAGCGTACTGGCCTTCAGTTCAGAGGGTCCCGGGTTCGATTCCCAGCCGGGTCAGGGATTTTAACCTTAATTGGTTAATTCCAATGGCACGGGGGCTGGGTGTATGTGTTGTCTTCATCATCATTTTATCCTCATCACGACGCGCAGGTCACCTACGGGTGTCAATAGAAAGACCTGCACCTGGCGAGCCGAACCCGTCCTGGGATATCCCGGGACTAAAAGCCATACGATATTTGAGTGTTGTTGAAAATAACACAGTAGCTGAAGAAGTGAAATTATGTGCTATTTTCAACATTTTCCAATGTGTCAAACAGTGACCAAAGTTTAAAAAAAAAAAAAAATTAATGGAAGAGACAGAATATTGCAATGCTTCAATAATTATATTCCGTTGCTCTTAAATGAAACAGTCTTCAGTTGCTTACATTCTACTTCTTTTCTCACTTTTTCAGGTAATAATAATCGCAGAAATAATAACTATAATAACAATGGAAAGAAGAATTATTATACTGGCAATCCCAATAATCGTAATGACAACAATGACAATAATTACAACTCTCGCTCTCGACCCACATCCAGAAACCAACAGGAAAGAGAACGAAGCAACAACAAATACAGAAGTGGTAGTAGCAACAACAACAACAATAATAACAATGCTAACAACAACAACAACAACAACAAGAACAACAATAATAACAGCAGCAGTAACAATTCTGGGTCATCTGATAATTCTGCTCTGGAGAACATTGAACCAGTAAGTATGGGCATTTAAGCCATGGAATACGGTAATACAATGATCTTTACATTGTGGTATAATGAGATAGTAGCCCTTGAAGTAAACAAATTAATAATTGTCAACTGATGAAACAGATTACCATATTCAGTTTTTTTTCTATATCGCTATTTGTAATATCCAGTTTCTATTAAAAAAAAAAATTTAAACTAAGATCTGAGTGAAGTCTTCAGATAAAGTACTGTATAATAAATAAGTTACAGCATTGTGAGCAACTGTAAAAAAAAGATCTCAACAATGTTGTGAGGAGGACAGCAGGCAATAGTACAATAGTAAATAGGGTGAAATCAGGCTGTTTCATAGAGAAAAGTCCTCTAAGATTTTATTACTGTATTGATGGGGATTATTGCAACTAGGCCTACCTAGTGTTAATGTAAGGAATGATCTTTATTGTGGTCATTACATTAAACAGGTTGTAATTAAAGGCTACAGATCACTTCATTTGGTAATGTCCAGCTTCATGGCTAAATGGTTAGCATGCTGGCCTTTGGTAACAGGGGTTTCAGGTTTGATTCCCGGCAGGGTCGAGAATTTTAACCAAAATTGGTTAATTCTGCTCACACGGGGGCTGGAAGTATGTGTCGTTTCCATCATCATTTCATCCTCATTAGGACACGCAGGTCGCCTATGGGAGTCACATCAAAAGACCTGCATCTGGCGAGCCGAACTTGTCCTCTGACACTCCTGGCACCAAAAGCCATACGCTATTTCATTTCATTTGGTTATGAAAGTATTTAAGAAATGTAATAAGGTTGTAAAAGAGTATAAGCTGCTGGTAAGACCCCCAAATGGCTCCAGTGTATGAGATCATTACCAGGGTTACTTGATTTGAGAACTGTAAAAGTTCCAAAGAAAAGCAGCACAATTTATTTTGGGTGATTTCCAACAGAAGACTAGTGTTACAAAATAAATGCAAACTTTGGGCTGGAAAGGCTTGGGAGTAAGGAAACAAGCTGGTCAATTGAGTGGTATGTTTTGAGATGTCAGTGATGAGATGGCATGGAATGACTTTAGTAGATGATTAAGTTTGAATGGAGTTTTTAAAAGTAGGAAGGATCATAATATGAAGATGATGTTGGAATTCAAGAGGACATATTGGGGTGAATACTTGTTTATGGGATTCGAATAATTTACCGAGGGAGATGTTCAGCAGATTTCCAAATAGAATAATTTTCTGAGCGAGATGCTCAGATTTCCAATTTCTTTGAAATCATTTAAGAAAAGATTTGGTAAACAATTGATAGGGAACCTACCCCCCCCCCCCCCCCCGAAATGTAGATTAGTAGTGATTCGATGAACAAGCCTATTCAATTATTAAGCCATGAAAACACACATCCTAAATACTTCAAATTATCTACCCGAATGGCACGCCTGGGCGAAACTCTGCAAACGCACACGGACTATCCACCCAAAAGCTGGTTTTATTCCTGTGATCGTAAGATCTGCGGCCGTGAAAACCAATTTTAGAATTCTTTGAAATCATTTAAGAAAAGATTAGGTAAACAACTGATAGGGAATCTACCACCTGTGTGACCATTCTAAATGCAGATTAGTGGTGATTCATTCAATAGGCCTATTCAATTATTAGATCATGTAGTTCTTGTGGTTTTTGCCAAGCTTTTATTACCACAGAATTTATTTATGCAGGAACTGAAAGAAAATTCTAATACATCTGATTTTCTATGGCTTCTTCAACTAGGAAAATGGATATGTATAGATAAGTAATTAATCTTGTGCTGTTTTTCTATAACCATCTTTTGATACAGTACAATTTTGTTCCATAGGAGTTGTAAACTCTACTCCAGCTGATTCCCATATTAAATCTTAATTTCTTTATTTCACTTTTTAAGTACTGGTACTGAAAGCACTCTGCAGTTTAATTTCTCCTCAGTTTCTATTGTTCATCTCCCCCTCCTCCTGCCATCACATTTGCTGGGTTTTTCTCCACTCTGTTCTCCAGTTAATGCTAACAGCTTCATCCATCAAGTTCATTCCTAACTTAGCCTTTATCTCCTCATTCTGAGTACCCTCCTGCCATTGTTCCTACCTGTTTGTATCAGTAATCATTCTCACTACTTTCATGCCTGTTACTTCTAGCTTATGAATAAGATATCCTGAGTCCACCCAGCTTTCACTCCCGTAGAGCAAAGTTGGTCTGAAAACAGATCGATGTAAAGATAGTTTCATCCAGGAGCTGACTTCCTTCTTATAGAATACTGCTGATCACAACTGCGAACTCACTGCATTACTTTTATTGCACCTTGATTCAATCTCATTATTCTACCATCCTGGGAAAACACACATCTTAAATACTTCAAATTATCTACCTGTTCCACCTTTGTATCCCCAATCTGACATTCAAGTCTCTTGGATTTTTTACCTACTGACATCAATTTAGTCTTAGAAAGGCTAATTTTCATACCATACTCATTGCACCTATTTTCAAGTTCTAAGATATTAGACTGCAGGCTTTTGGCACAATCTGCCATTAAAATTAGGGCGTCAGCATAGGCCAGACTGCTTACTACATTTTCACCTAACTGAATTGCTCCCTGCAACTTAATACCTTTCAGCAGATGATCCATGTAAACTATGAACAACAAAGGTGAAAAATTACACCCTGGTCTAATCCCTGTAAGTACCTTGAACCAAGAACTCATTCTTCCATCAATTATCACTGCAGCCCAATTGTCAATATAAATGCATTTGATTGATTGACTAATTGATTGATTGATTGATTGATTGATTGTAACAATCTACCCTTAATCCCATAATCTACCAGTACGGTGAACATCTTTTCCCTCAGTACTCTGTCATATGTTCTCTACGAAACATAAACATAACTGTCTATTCGTTTCATAGCATTTCTCAGTTACCTGGTGCATACTGAAAATCTGATCCTGATAACCCTCTGTTGTCTGAAACTACACTGGTTTTCATCCAACTTCCTGTCAACCACTGATCGCATCTTCCTTTTCGAGATGCCAGTAAACACCTTGCCTGGTATACTGATCAATGAAATACCTCGATAGTTGTTGCGATCCTTTCTGTTCCCTTGCTTATGGATAGGTGCAATTACTGCCTTTGTCCAATCAGAAGGTACCTTACTAATACTCCAAGCTAATCTTATTGCTCTAAGAAGCCATTTCATCCCTGCCTTCCCACTATACTTCACCATTTCAGGTCTAATTTCATCTATTCCTGCTGCTTTATGACTACAGAGGTTATTTACCATCCTTTCCACTTCCTCAAGCATAGTTTCACCAACATCATTGTCCTCCTCCCCATGAGCTTGGCTGTTTGCGACGTTACCAGGAAGATTTCCTTTTACATTGAGAATATTTAAAAATTCCTTCCACCTGTCCATTGTGTTCCTGTGATCTATTATGAGTTCACTTGAATTACCCACATTTCCCTTTTTCCCTTCCTTCCTAAAATTCTTTATTACTGTCCAGAAAGATTTCCCTGCTTGAACTAGCCTTTCCAGATTATTACCAAAATCTTCTCACAACTATTTGGATTCAACAACTGTTTGTTTCACTCTGCTTCTTTCCTCTATGCTGTTTGCATCAGTCATAGTTTGGAGCCATTTCTGATACTCCTTCTTTTTACATTTACAAGCTACTCTCACTTCATCATTCCACCAAGATGTTTGCTTTTTCCATCTTTACATACAGCTGTTCTTAGGCATTCCCTTGCTGTTTTTTACTACAGCATCTCTATATGCCACTTGTTCTCTTTTATATAACGCTTAAATATACAAAAAGAATTACATTGATATCCACTGTCACACTGGCATCAGTGCATCTGGGATTCAATATGCGATGGTGGGTTGATGCATATATCAATGCTAATGGAGGGCATTTTGAACATTTTAAGCAAGGAATAGTGTCATGTGGTATGCTGGTATGCTCTGTTCCCATGTGTTTCCAATGATTAATGTACTATGTAGAAAATGGGTTATAACATGGAACTATAGTGTTTTCAGACCAATGTCCATGTAACATATTTTCTTCTTCTGCATGTGAGGAATGTGTCCTGAAAGTTTGGTCTACCTTATTGTTCCACCCTGTTCAGAACCAGAGCAGGGTAAGATTTCCACATCTAGAGGAGTGACATGTTAGCATGATGTTCACCAATTAATCCTCTCTACTCACTACCATCACCATTGTCATGGCTTTACATATTTTAGGTCTAAATTCCTTGAACATATCCTTCCAGTTGTTGAGTCTCATCTACAGCTGCACCTTCATTATCCCCTGATAATCATCAGCAAAAGACATTGTATTTTCTCCAAAGGATTTCTGATGGTTCTAAGCAGTAATGTGGACTACATACTGGTCTCCAGTTTTGATCTGAAACCAGGATAAATCCCTACTAGCTATTTCCCACACAGCTGGTACAGTGCTTTTACAACACCCAAGTTTTCTTTCAAGTCCTTTAACAAACACATTTTTCTTTACAACACCCAAGTTTTCTTTCAAGTCCTTTAACAAACACATTTTTCTTTCAGAGGCACTCCTAGCATTTCCCTTTTGTCACACTAATGTATGCTTTCACAGTATTTTTACAAAATAAACATATTTTTACTTTTCTCTCAATGTTTCTCCATAAACATACAGTTTATTTACTAAAGATGAGATCAGTTGAAATCCTATTTGGCCTGTAAGATGAATTTCTAAGATGGCCTGTTCTATGACTCTCTTGAAATATTTTATACTAGATAACATGAATATTAACAAAATTTTTGTGTGGCTATTTCTAGCCAAAGCCTCCATGGTTCAGGCGGCAGCGCGCCGGCCTCTTACCGCTGGATACCGTGGTTCAAATCCTCATCACTCCATGTGAGATTTGTGCTGGACAAAGAGGAGGCGGGACAGGATTTTCTCTGGGTACTCCGGTTTTTCCCGTCATCTTTCATTCCAGCAACACTCTCCACTATCATTTCATTTGTCAGTCATTAATCATTGCCCCAGAGGAGTGCGACGGGCATCGGCAGTCAGCACAATTCCTATCCTCGCCCCAAGTTGGGGGCTTCGTCCATCCCATCCCTGACTCAGTCATTGACTGGAAAACAGGTTGTAGGTTTTCATATTTCTAGCCGAGTGCAGCCTTTGTAAGGCAGACCCTCCGATGAGTGTGGGTGCCATCTGTCATGTGTAGGTAACTGCGTGTTATTGTGGTGGAGGATAGTGTTACGGTATCTGTGGTGTGTGAGTTGCAGCGATGTTGGGGACAGCACAAACACCCAGCCCCAAAGCCACTGGAATTAACCAATGAAGGTTAAAATCCCTGACCCGCCCATGAATGGAACCCAGGGCCCTCTGAACTGAAGGCCAGTACACTGATCATTCAGCCAATGAGTCGGACAAAACTCATGTCCTCAGCCTGAAGTGGTGCAGCTCTTTTCAGGCACACCCCCGATGGAGGTGAGCTGATGTACCATTTTAACCACATACCAGCCCTCCTGTCAGTCTTAAATTTCTGGCAGTACCGTGAATCAAACTGTTACGCTATGGAGGCAGACAACATGAATATTATTTCCTGCCAGCTATCACATTTTCCTTAATTTATTTCTTGAACAGAGAGACAATATCAATCTTGCTCCTATTTTCAGGTATCTTGTCCTTCCATACTACACTGAGCTCTCTATGTAGACACTGTAGACCTTGAACTCCTATTGCTCATGTCTAGAGCATGATTTTTTCACATTAATTTTTGAACAATTTTGTGAGAAGGATACTAATTTTTGCGTTATTTGGTGAAAAAGATATTGCCATATTGCTTTAATTTCACTTTTAATTCTAAAATTACTCATTAAAAGTTTCATTACCGAGCTCGATAGCTGCAGTCGCTTAATTGCGGCCAGTATCCAGTAATCGGGAGATCGTGGGTTCAAGCCCGACTGTCGGCAGCCCTGAAGATGGTTTTCCGTGGTTTCCCATTTTCACACCAGGCAAATGCCTTAATTAAGGCCACAGTCGCTTCCTTCCACTTCCTAGGCCTTTCCTATCCCATCGTCGCCATAAGACATATCTGTGTCGGTGCGACGTAAAGCAAATAGCAAAAAAAAAAGTTTCATTACAATTACTGATCGTTGATTGTGGAGGTTTAATTGATAGACTGTACATACCTGGTACATACTTTTGAAGCCCCTTTCCGGTTGGCTTTGAGTAGCATCGCTGTTATTTCGTGAATAAATTCTATTTTTTCACCCTTAGCTTTCTTTTGCATATCTAATGAGAGCTCTATTGTTGCCTGCCGTTTCACTGTTGGAGTGCTAAATTTATGTTTTGGCCATGCGCATAGAGGCGTGCGGCTGTGAGCTTGCATCCGGGAGATAGTAGGTTCGAATCCCACTATCGGCAGCCCTGAAGATGGTTTTCTGTGGTTTCCCATTTTCACACCAGGCAAATGCTGGGAGGCCACGGCCGCTTCCTTCCCACTCCTAGCCCTTCCCTGTCCCATCGTTGTCATAAGACCTATCTGTGTCCGTGCGACGAAAAGCCCCTAGCAAAAAAAAAAAATTATGTTTTGAACGTTCCTTATTTTTAAAACAATGTTTTGAGACAGTATATTTTTTTTCCCACTCGATACGAACATTACAAAATTTACACATTAAAATATTGCTTTCCAAAACGTATAAACCTTTACTCACAAACTGTTTAGCTCTGCTGTGCACCGTAACACTTGTCGAGCGACCCATCTTCGCTACTGTCTGTGATCACTTTCTTAATTTTACCTGACCACGAAGCCGAAATACACCAGTCAATTGTGATCCTTGTAGATGTCATTAGGGATTCCAGGATTCCACAATGCCATGAGGAAACAGGCTGGGGTGGGATTACCAGCCACCACAAGAACAACATTCCAAACATTTCGTTTGGCAAGAAGCCTGGAGCCAACCCCTTTTCTTGGATGCCATGTGTTAAAGAGATTTTCCAGAACATTAATGATAACATATTTCTCTCCTGTTGATGATCTTTGTTTGCTCTTCCTTTTCTTTTCATACATAATCTTGGAACAAAATGTCAAGTTCGTTATTCACTACAGATTTTGCTGTAATATCGCGCTTATCATGAAATAATTGAATTTCGCTTTAAAATGGCCTTGTCGCTTTAATTCGTGAACATAATATCCATATTTTCTTAACCAGAAACATATGATTCATAAAGATATCACAAAATCGCTTCAAAATATTTCTTGTCTCATTTATCGTTAATGCGAAAAAATCATGCCTCTACTCATGTCCATATTGACTTCAATAAACCCTGGTGATTTTCTCATTGGAATATTCTTGAGTGCTGCTTCTATTTGTGCCTAGGTGATGGGTCTCTTCTGTGAAGGTTCAAGTAGCTTGTTCTGTTGTCCTCTCATTAACCCCTGATCTTCTCAACAAGTGATCAAAGTGGTGTTTAAAGAGGTGATTTACATCATTCTCCTCTCCTCAGTATAGAAAATGACACTAGAACCCATCAGGCAGCATCTGTCCCCAGATTAGGGGCAGCTGCAGAAGGTGTTTCATCACCACTGGCACCAGCTCAAAAATGCCTTTCAGAGTGGTGAGCCCATTATAATAAAAGCCTAAAATTAGAGCAAATATGGTGTGACCACAGAAAATTCTAGGTCGTCCTCTGCAAGCAAAGTGCAATTCTTCAGGTACAGGGGGAACTGTGAGAAGTGGGAGACCAGTATCACAATATATCCAAATTGAGGCAGGCCCTGTCAGACAAGATCAAAGAGCTGATAGAATTCTTGAAAGAAACGGACATAGCTATCCTTGGTCTTAGTGAAACAAAATGGAGAGGAAGAGGGGAAAGAAAACTGAAGGAGGGGTACAGGCTGTTTTATAGTGGAGGACAGCATGCAGTAAACAGTGTAGGAATGTTCATTAGAAAGGATGTCCTGGAATATGTGGAGGTGATGAAGAAGATGAATCACAGAATGATCACAGCAAGGATACAGGAACATGAGATCTGTTCCAAGTATATGTTGCACAAACTGGAAATAAACAAGTGAATATAGAACAATTCCTTGATGAAGTGGAGAAGTACACTGAGGACAAGGAAGTAATTATAATGGGAGATCTGAATGCTCAAATGGGAAGAGAAGAGATTCTGGGGCCTTTTGGATATGGCAACAAAAATCAAGAAGGGGATATATTAGTTGACTTTTGCCAGAGGAATATCTAATAATAGAAAACACATAGTTCAGGAAGAAAAACAGCCAGAAGATTACCAGGTATGAATGGGGAGAAAGAAGAACAAAAACATTGATTGATTACACATTAGAGGGAAAAGGACATAGGAAAAATTTTACGGATGTTACAGCTATACCTGAGGAAACCTTTTGGGGTGACCACAGAGGAGTGATAGCAAAGTTGAAAGTAGGCGAGATCACAAAACTACAAGAAACAAGAGAAAGAAAGATCAGGGTCTGGAAATTGAAGGAAAAGGAGGTTCAGGAATAGTTTAGGATAGGATCACAGAAACTAATACCAAGGACAGATATTAGCCATTTTGAACAAGAATGGAATAATTTTAAGAGCGCATTTGTAAGGTGTGCAGAGAAAACATTTGTCAGAACATCAAGAAAAGTAAGAGAGAAAGAGACAACATTGTAGAATGATAGAGTGAAAGATAAAGAAGAGGAAAAGACAAAAACATGGAAGGAATGGAAAACACAAAAGACTGAGAAGAGTACAGTGAGATACATAGAAGCAAAAAGAGTTTGTAAAAAAAAAAAAAAAATAGTAGCCAAAAAAAGAAGAAAATTTGAGAAACATTCACCCAGGAGGTAAAGGAAGATTTAAACTGTGGGGAAAAAATTCTTATTTGGAATTATAAGAAACTGTAGGAATTATGTGGTGAACACAGGGTTTGTGAAGAATAAAGAAATAATACTGACAAAATCAGGAGAGATAAAGAAGAGATGGAAATAATATTTCAGTGAACTGCTAAAAGTGAGAAACCAGACACGTGGAGAAGGTATCCAGGCAACAGGAATAGAAGAAGTAACAGAGAAGGAATCATACATTACAATGACAGACAAGGAATGGGCAGTTAAAAAGATGAAGATGGAGAAAGCTGTGGAAATAGGCTACACTGGACTTATAGAACACTCAAGTGTGTATGGAGAAAGAAAAGAAGTGGCTAAGGATTGGGAAAAGGGGGTTATAACACCAATATTCAAGAAAGGAGATAAGAAGATGAACGGTAACTACCAATGAATCACCATTATCTGCCATGTTGCCAAGATAATGGAAAAGATATTGGAAAGAAGAATTAGAGAAAAGGTGGAACGTCAGTTATAACAGGTTGGATTCAGAGGGATAATGCTTATTTGTCATCCTATTCTAGTCAGATAGTTCCACATGCAAATTATACAAAGTAATTGAAAATCCAAAACCACTCATGATTTCTATAAATTTCGAAAACCGGTACTCCTCCTCCTGACCAAATACCGTATGTTGTTGTTACTAGTGGTTTAATGTCGCACTAACACATCGAAGGTTATTAGCGACACACGGATGAGTAAGGGCTAGAACTGGGAAGGTCGGGCGTGACCTTAATTCAGGTACAGCCTCATCATTTGCCTGGTGTGAATGACTGAATATGAGTGGCTGCCCAGGCTTTCTCAATGTCAGTCTTCAGTCTATTTATACTTGTTGTTATTGGAATATTAGGCCTACATTCTACTGATGCAGTCCTGTGTGAAAACTCACTATTCCTAACTGCTGATAAGCACTTCTGGCACCAGGTTTCCTTTGCTGTTTTCTTGGCATCTATATAGATAGAACAACATGCCAAAGGATAAAATGGTCGTTTTAATTAATCTGGGTGATATATGTTCACACATCTCAATAACAGATAGCTGTATAATAAGTTGGATCGATCGATCGATCGATCAATCAATCAATCAATCAATCAATCAATCAATCAATCAATCAATCAATCAATCGATCGATCAATCAATCAATCAATCAATCAATCAATCAATCAATCAATCAATCAATCATCTGCATTTAGGACTATCACCCAAGTGGCAGATTCCCTATCAATTGTCTACCTAGTCTTAGATGATTGAGGTTTGTGTACATCGTCATACACATATCACATCCTATCAACCAGCACAGAATACATTCCTCCACACAGTGTTCTTAATATCTAGTTAGAAACTACAATATATATATATATGTATGTGTATGTTCAGTCCGTCAGCGATGCCGCTGGTGGGATCCTCAACAGCTCTGCCATCAGCTGTCATAGATGGCCTAGGCATCACTGAAGAGGCGTACTAGGGAAATGAGGAGTGAGGTAGTTTCCCGTTGCTTTCCTCACCGAGCCAGAGTTGCTATTACATATCAGTCTGCCAAGCCCATTGAAATGCATACACCAATCGACTCTATCAGCAACATTTTCACACCAATCGTAGCAGGGACTGGCTGCAGAAGGATTGGCATTACTTTTTTTTTTTTGCTACTTGCTTTACGTCGCACCGACACAGATAGGTCTTATGGCGACGATGGGACAGGAGAGGGCTAGGAGTGGGAAGGAAGCGGCCGTGGCCTTAATTAAGGTACAGCCCCAGCATTTGCCTGGTGTGAAAATGGGAAACCACGGAAAACCATTTTCAGGGCTGCCGACAGTGGGGTTCGAACCTACTATCTCCCGAATACTGGACACTGGCCGCACTTAAGCGACTGCAGCTATCAAGCTCGGTATTGGCATTACTAGCATCGCTCATACCTCAGTCACTTTCATATTGTCAAAGCCAAGGATAAGACAGAGACAGATCTATGAAAGTAACAAAATTGCTCTAGCCTATACCAGAAGACATAGTGCACTGTAAACACTATAAAAATATATATATTTTACCTTGCAGCCAAAACTACCCATTGCATACCACTGGTGCTTGTGTGTGGTAGTAGCTTCAAATCTCCCATTGTGTACTATGGTGGTTATGTGTTGGTAGCTGTGGTAGTGTGGTAGGTATGGGGGTTGAAAGTGGCCGACTACATATCAAAATAGACATGCGTGTTTGTATATTTCACCTTGCAGCCACACAATCCACCGCAGACCACTGGTGTTTGTGTGTGGTAGTAGCCTCGATTCTCCCGTCGTACACTATAGTGGTTGCGTGTCGGTAGCTGTGGTTGTGTGTGGGGATTGAAAGTATCTGACCATATATAAAAATAGATGTGTGTGTGTCCGTATGTTTCACCTTGTGGCCACAAATACCCAACACAGACCACTGGTGTTTGTGTGTGATAATCTTGAGTCTCCCATTGTGCATTATAGTGGTTGTATGTCGGTAACTGTGGTGGTGTGGGAGAAGTGGGGGTTGAAACTGGCCAACTATATATATAAAAAGATGTGTGTGTGTTCATATATTTCACCTTGCAGCCACAACTACCCACCGCAGACCACTGATGTTTCTGTGTGGTAGCAGCATAAAGTCTTCTGTCATGCACTAAGGTAGTTGCGTGTCCGTAACTGCGATGGTGTGGAAAATGTGGTGGTTGAAAATGGTCGACTATATATAAAAATAGACATGTGTAGCCTATTCATATATTTCATCTTACAGCCACAACTACCCATCGCAGACCGTTGGTGTTTGTATGTGGTAGTAGCCTCAAGTCTCCCATCGTGCACTATAGTGATTGTGCGTCGGTAGCTGTGGTGGTGTGGGAGATGTGGGGTTTGAAATTGGCTGACTTCGTCACTGAATGTATTAAAATGAGTGAGAATGTACTGCAAGGATCAGAGTGAGAATGTACTCTATAAGGCTGTGATGTGTAGTCCTTGATTTTATATACCATCTTTGATTCATCTGGCAGGAGTATGGTGATCTCAGAACCATAGCAGTTTTCTGTAACTCTTGAATATAAAGCAGATACTTACTGAAAAATTTCCTTAACACTATAATTGAGGCAGTAATCCTAACTGGCAAAGAAAAAGGAAAATTGGTTTTCATACCAAGAATTCTATTGATCTCAAATTATTTGTCATTTTGTTTCAAATGATTACAATTTCCAGTGAGATTAGCTTATAGTATGACTATCAATGAGGCTCAGGGTCAAATGTTCCACTATTGTGGAGTTAATTCGAAGGATTCCTGTTTCTTACATGGTCAGCTCTATGTTGCTTTCTCCCGTGTTGGACAAACAGAAAATCTGCTTATTCATGTGCCAGACAAAAATACATCAAATATAGTGTTTAAGAATGTATTTTTATGAAATAACTTTGTATGTAAGATGTTTATCTATCTTGAAAACAGAATAAAAGTAAAAGAATAAACAGCTAAAGAGTGATCTTTTAATACACACCTTCTGTATTATACAGAGAAAACCACACAGATGCACAAAAACAACCCAGCGAAGCGAGTTGTCTTCAGCTAGTTTTACAATAACAACGCAACTCTGTTAAATTAGGATACCTTGAACCACTTTTGTTGTCATGTTAAGTACTCTCATTCTATAAAAGAGTCTTTTGGGAGAAAATCAAGTCTAAAATAAGCATTCTTTTACAGATGGCTCTTTTCACCTTTAATGATAATAACAATCACATCTAAAATTGAATAAGCATACCTCTAGTAGGATACATGTATCCTATAAAAAGCAAGATTTTTTCTTCAGCCTGGAAAACTCAAACATTCAGGCACAAAATTTTGAAGAACTCGTGTCCTAAAAGGGTGCAAAGTAAAAGAAACTGTAAATATGAGTTAGTGCAACATCTCTATTTTCAATTTCACTGGTATTTGCTTGTCACATGACTCCACTTAGCACATACCATTTAATCCAACTGATGTTAGTGTGATGTTTAACATCAGTATCTGATATAGCACCAGTAGTGATGACATTCCTAACATAGCTCTAAATGATTAATTAGGAATGGTGCAAAGTATACCCACTAATAGCAAAATTATCGCATGTTCCAGTATGTGAATATCTCTAATTGAAGACTGCTATTAAGGTTTTCACATGGGATCACTTTGGCATCAGTCGTAAGTCGGCTTCTCCCTTCATCAATGTCATATACTTGATTATTGCCTTCGTTTGTTTATTCCAACTGTATCTAGTAATCCTGAGTGTGACTTTCATCTTCAACAAACTACTACTTCTTTCTTGGCCATATCTGCACCTTTCAATTAGGCACTCCCAAATTTATTTGGAATCAGCACATCTAGGTCTGAGGCTGTATCCTTTTCTTTCTACCGCTAGATAGATTTTTTGGTACCAGTTCTTTCTGTGAGGTGGATTTCATAGATCTTCTCATCACCTTTGGCCTTCTTCTTCCTCAGCTAAGTTTATCCATATCCAAGGAATGATGTACAAGATGGGATAGATCTCGTTTCATCACAGACCATAAGAGCGAAACTACTTTTCTTGGAGCTTCTTAGTGATTGAGGTGACCTTAACCGTTCCTTGCAGGTGTTCATTTTGGAGCCGATCCTTCTTTGTGATGCCAGTAGATAACCACAGCATTTGTATCACCATTGCATGGAGTTGATCATACCTTCTTTCTTTTTTCCTGCTCCAACATTCAGAGCTATAGAGAAGAGCAGGACAGATAACAGATATACTCTTTCACCTTCAATTTCATTGGTATCTGCTTGTCACATGACTCCATTACTGCATACCATTTCATTCAACTGATGTAAATGTGATGTTTAATGTCAGCACCTAACATAGCATCAGTAGTGATGATAGATCCTAGATACTTTAAGTTTTCTCTATTATCTTGAACAGTTTGTCATTCAAGGAAACAGTGTATTGTTGTTTAACTTGTTCAGGGTCTACAAAATTACACCACATGTATTCTATCTTCTTTCGACTGATTCTCAGCCCATTTGATTCATGTTTTTTCACTAATATTCTCAATTTCCTCCTCTGAATTCCTTTCTCCCTGGCCATAGTGGTCTCATTACTTTCTTACATCCATCTTTATCTGTTTCAGGTCTCTAATGATGATTGCTCTCTCTTTATTGAAAATCTCTGCAAGATCTTCCAAGAACTTGCTTTTTTACATCCTGATTGCACCCATTCTGGGTTGCATACACTTGCACCAGCATTTCCTTTCCTAAATGCACTGTTGTTCTTAAGAGTCTCTCCTTGATATACGGTACTTGTTCTCTGTTATCCTATCTAAGTAATTTGTGTGAAGATCAATCCATCTTTTTATCTCCTTATTGTATAGTCAATTTTCTCTTCACCATGCCTGTCAGTAGTTAATCTTCAACATTCTTCTCTTTACCTTTCCATTTAGATTCACTGAGTCCCAAGGTTGATATTTTCCTTCTCTCCATGAGATTATCACTTCTTCACACTTCCCAGTCAAACTGATTATGCTTATTATTTCTATTCAATTTTTTATCTTTTCTCGAGTTGTTGGAATATTGCAAGGCCTAGTCTATCGTCAGGCTCTACATCATCATACTTGGCTCAGGTCTACAGATGCTGTTGTCTAATCCAAGTACAGTATATTGCATCGTTCTGAGATTTGCATGAATGCCAACATGATTTTACAGTTGTTTATTATCCAGTTTAGTGTTTATCCTGGTGTTTCCCATATAAACTGCTCCTTGCACACCATAGAGGATACTCCTTGCCACTTGTTTATATACATCTGTGCAAATAAATCATTCTTAACCATCTTTTCCATAAGAAGATCTATGTGGTGTTTCTTTACCAGAAGCCTTTTCTTTTATTTTGGAAATGTGAAATATAATGGTTAATGATGTCCACAGGAGAACAAGAATTTTCAGTTTGGAAAAGAGTAGTGCACTTTGATTCAGTGCTTCATTAACCCTGACAATTACACCATACGATTTTCTGACGTGTCGTGCGAATGAATGCCATCTAGTACTCATAAGGAGGGAAAAGTTATCCCCTCCTCCACCTCTAATCCTTGTTCATTCCGTCTGGTAACTTTAACGTACTGTAACTTTAAATAATAGACTTTGAGTGGCATGTCTTCGAGTCATGTGGTGTAACTAAAGCAATATTTATAGACGTGTTACTGTCAGGGTTAAAGAATATTATCTAACTGAGGATGAAACAAGGGTTCCTGTCTCTGACAGATGAGAATCATTTTTGTCTAGTTCTTTTAAAGTACAGTAGTGATGCCATCTAGCCAGCACTAAATGAAAAGATGAAGTTCACTTTTTATCTGAATTACTGTTACATTGTAAGGCTGGGAAAAGTACAGGAAAAATGTAATTGGGCTGAATTACAGTTATCTGAAAAATATGTTACTCAATTGTAATTACAAATTACTTTTTGCTTTACAATGCATCAATCATAGCCTTGATTAAGGAACAGCCCCAGCATTTGCCTGGTGTGCAAATGGGAAACCATGGAAAACCATTTTCAGAGCTGCCAACAGTGGGGTTCAAACCCATCTGTTGAATACAAGCTGACAGCTATGTGACCCAAACCACACAGCCACTCACTTGGTAAATTGCTTTTTCAACAAGTAAATCACCAACTTTTTTTTTCCTGCATGGAATATTACTAAAGTTTGCAAGGAAGATATATTACTTCATTTTGTGTTTGTTTTGAGAGTAAGAGAGCCTAAAAATGATACCATACTTTGAAACTTTCAAAAGGATCTTTTCCCATCATACTTATTTTAGTTAATGATTTTTAGCATTTCAAATAATGTACCATTTATCTACATTAAAAATAATTTAATGGTTTCTTAAAATTGTCATCACCAAGCCTTGGCTTCTTTGGGGGAAGTACATTTGTTCATTTGTTAAGAAAGATGCTCTACAAGGACACTAAGGAATACCTGTGTTTAATTTTAAACATCAGTGGGATAAGTATGTCATCTTTGGAAGTACTGGAGGGGTAAGAAAGTACCTCATTCAGAACTGTTAAAGTTACTGGTTCTGCTGTAATAGAACTGAAAAGTTATCTGTATTATAATTTCTCTCCTGTTTCTGCTTCCATGAGATGAATATCAATTACTAGAATGTCATGAGAAAAAAAATTACATTTTGAAAAAAAAAGTAACAATTACACGTACAAATTACTAAGAATGTAATCATTACAAGTAATTCAATTACTTTTACTCAGTTACTTCCTAACTTTGATTATATAGAAAATACCATGCGAGCATGGATGTTAAATGAGTGAGTGTTAACCAGTTTAGTTACCTATGTAAGTTCAGTGTTGTGTTCTATATTATAATCAAACATTCTATAAAGTTTGAATTGTAAGTCTTTAGGGAAAATAAGTCAGTTTGTTGTGCTTGTTCATAGAACAGTAATTGAGAAATTATAGATATAATAAAATATAGAAAAAATAAAATTAAAAGCATGTCATTTTTCAGTCATGCTCAGTTAGCCTACTATACAGTAACATTTGTGGATTTGTTATAATGGGCTAGCACATTTATGTTCATGGGCTAAGCTGTACATAACTTTACTTGCATAGAAAGAACTATATTAAGCAATATTTATGATTCAAAATGCCATAAATATATTTAATGGCTACTGTTTAAATGTTTAAAACTTCATGTAAACAAGCCTTGTTTCTTGATTTCAGTGTATTGTCCACTGCATATTCAAGCAAATGCAAATGGTAAGTTATATTTAATTTGAATAAACTGAATATTTCAACTTTTTTTTCCTAATTTTTATTTTATTTTATGAAATACTTCCTCTCATGCAGAGACTGCCTTGTGACTTTTACATTTATTTTTAGAAGAGAAATAGATATACTTGAGAAATTTTGAAGGTAACCTAATTGTAACATGATTTCTTAGAATTATCAGTGAACCCCTTAAGGCTATGATGGCAATCTCCCATAACGTTGTAACTGGCAACGACATCTGTTTCCAGAAATTAGCAGCAAAAACAGGAACTGTTCCCCTAGCTCCAATCATCAGACCCACTATGTCAATTTCCTCTAGCTAGTATTTCTCCCTGTAGTAAGGAATTGTTGATAAGTAAATATTCCTCTTCTCGAGGTTAACATCTGAGGGCTGTGACTTGTTTTTAACATCCTTAAACAATCTGGAAAGTCAAAGATATTAAAAATTGACATGTGTGAAACAGATGATCATATTATGCATAGAATCAATAATATAAGCAAGATAAAAGGAATACCATAAAAGAACTTAAACAATTTCATATTTTAATTATTTTCACAATGAACATGCAGTAACCAAGAAGGTAAACTCTTTTATACACCCTCTGCACAGCCACAAAGTACATTCTTTCATGGTGTATTTGACAGCCTACCACTCTATTCTGTCGTAATGGAGGAGGTAAATTGGTCTAGTTTACAAATCTATGTATACATTCTATGATCTATACTAGTATGATCTGTACACATTCCACAATCAGACCATATTTTTTGCATTGACCTTGGCATCATAGATTTACTACCCCTAGCAGTCGATGAATATTATTTCTGTCACTGTACTAATCAACCATGTAACTTTTGAATAGTTACATGAGTTGACCAGATGCAAAGAGTGAGCTGTAATTCTTAAAAATTAAGTTGAAACATAAGTTCCAGACAAATATTATTCAAGAAGAGCCTCTGTGGCTCAGACGGCAGCACGTCAGCCTCTCACCACTGGATACCGTGGTTCAAATCCTGGTCACTCCATGTGAGGTTTGTGCTGGACAAAGCGGAGACGGGACAGCTTTTTCTCCGCGTACTCTGGTTTTCCCTATCATCTTTCATTCCAGCAACACTCTTCATTATCATTTCATAGCATCTATCAGTCATTCATAAATCACCTTGGGAGTGGCGACCCCATTGTACTAATAGCCTATATATGTTTCATTTATTACATCCCTGATGCGGTCAAAGACTGGAAAACAGGTTGTAGGTTTTCATTCATTCATTAATCAAGAAGTCATTAAGTGAGATGATAGAGAAACATCATAACTATTCATCAGAGAGAGCCTGTATTAATTATGTGATGGTTTATTTATTTACTTGTGTCAGAAGCATACTTAATCATAGAGTTAAAAACAAAATAATAATTAAACTATTTACAAAAATTAATAGGCAAAGGAAATTGACCAAATTTACTGTACATCTAGATGGTGTTTTTCCAAAATTGAGCCACACCTAAGGTGTTGTCATCAGCAAGCATTAAATCTTGCTCTGAGTATGAAAATGGGCAGAGAGGACTGATACATATGGCTCACTGTTTGTTCTTCACCACAGTCGCACTTGCTGTCCTCTGATGTGAAGCCCCATAACTTAAGTGAGGACTTAGCCCTGCCGACACCAGTTCTTAATCAGTTAAGGGACCTCCAAACACTCCAGTCTTCATTGTAGCCAGCCGGAAGTTGTTCACGCGGCTCCATCCATTCTTGCTGCTTAGATTTCCCCAAGGAAAGTCTTGCCTTATCTGGTGGTCCTTTCAAGGGCTTTGATGTCTGGAAGAAACTTTTCCTGGATTTCAGCCTAGATTGAGATTGTTGGTGACCAAACAGCAGGTGAGCTTCAACGTTCTCAACCTTCAGTCGTTCTTGATCAACAGCAAACTTCTCGACAAATATTTGGAGGTGCAACGCCAGCAAGACAGTAAGCTTCTCAACAGGGGTAGATTTCAGGCATCCTGTGATTAATCTCCAAGCTATTTAACGTCAAAAATTTCATTATTTGTCCGTATTGAAACAAGATTTACAGTCAAAAATAAGGGTAGGATTTTCCACCTGTTCAATACTATTAAAAATGTGAAATAATTAAAACGTCACAATAAAAATGTAATACGTGCCTAATTCCTTCAGAGCACTGTCAAGAGTGAGTTCTACCTCTTCAAAAGTTGGACTCTGGCAGGCTAGTGCAAGGTCGTCTGCATATATGAAACTTCTTGTTTTGTTAGGGAGTGGTTGGTCATTGGTATAAATATTAAATAGCAATGGAGCCAGTACATTTCCTTGGGGCAATCCATTTTTCTGTGATCTCCATCTGCTTCTTTGTCCTTGAAAGTCAACAAAAAACCTGCAGTTCTGCAACAAGGTTGACATCAATCTGGTAAGTTTTGAATCTTTCGTGAGTGTAAAGATCTTATGAAGCAGTATACGGTGGTTCACTGTATCATATGCAGCACTGAGGTCAATAAAAGCTACCCCTGTCATTTGTCGATTTTCAAAACCATTCTCAATGTACTGCGTGAGGTTGAGAACTTGTGCAACAGCATTCTTGCCTGGTCTAAAGCCTGCCTGTTGTGGAATGGGGTTTTTGTTGATAGTCTGGGTGAGTTTGTTGAGTATCATCCTTTCTAAAATCTTATATAGGTGGCACAGGAGAGATATTGATCTATAGTTTCTGGGGTCTCTGCTGTCCTTTCCAGGCTTCAGAATAGCAATTACATGTGCTTTGCTCCAATATTTTGAAATCTTGGACATCTCTAGGCAGTTATTATAAAACTGTAGCAACCATTCTTTCGTGTGATGGTGGAATTAGACTTATGCGATGGTTAATAATTTATGAGATACAGATTGCTTCATGGAAAAATAATTATATGATGGCAAGGTAAAATACTGAGACCTAATGAATCGATAAGTTCCCATAGAAGAATAATCCTTTACGTAGATGCTAGAATATGGAGTCTAGACAATTTCAGCACATGTATTAATAAGTACGAGTGGTCATTTTACAACAAGAAGTATGAATGTTTTGTATTATTACAAGTTGTGTTTTGTATGGACCTAAACAGGGAGGGTCAATAAAATTGGTTTATAGAATTTACTTTTGAAACCTATGAAGAATTTGTTACTTTTGTTACTTTCATTGACCTGTTTCAGTCTGTTACGATTTTATATCTTTAGCATAGATCAGTTCTAAAACACGTTTTCTCAAAAAAAAAAAAAAAAAAAAAAAGGAGAGGAGAGTCTCCCTCAAACATATGACAGAGCACAATGTTTACGTGTCAGGCCAAGCAGAGTAACTGGAAACGTGCAGTATGCAGTTAGTTGCGCAGAACACAAATCAGTCTTATATTTGGCTTTGACAATGTGAAAGTGACTGAGATATGAGCAATGCTAGTAATGTCATACCTTATGCAGCCAGTCCCTGCTATAAATGGTGTGAAAATGTTGCTCATAGGGTCGGTTGATGCATGCATTTCAGTGGGCTTGGCAGACTGATATGTAATAGCAACTTCTGGCTCGACAAAGAAAGCAACAGGAAACTACCTCACGTCTCATTTGTCTAGTATGCCTTTTCAGTGGTGCCTAGGGCATCTATGACAGCTGACGGCAGAGTTGTTGGGGATCCAACCAGCCTTAGGGCTGAGGATTACACATACATACATACATACATACATACATACATACATACATACACACACACACACATACATACATACATACATACATACATACATACATACATACATACATACATACAGAATTCAAACATGTTAATTAAATATTTAAGGGACATTTGGATGATTAACATAAAACTGCTTTTCTAATACTGATAACTTCAAATGAGCATATGAAAGAAAGTTGGAAAACACCAAGGTTGAATAAACAAATGTTGTGGATAGTGTGTGAGAACAGAATGGACCTTGTCCCTACAGTCAAACCTCTGGCAAAATATTCCATTATGAGCACACAGAAATGATGGTGCGATTGGTATAGAAAGTGACATGGTAGATAATCACACGATTTCTGGGAATTGTTTAAATATTACATTCACACTGGCAATCAACAAATGTTATCAGAGGAGTAGGCAGTTGTGCCTACGCTTTGTAGATCTAGAGAAGGCATTTGACAATACTAAGGAAACCACACACAGGGTACAGATAAATTCAGTAGAACAAACTGGGTTTATGGAATCGTTTCAGTGGTAGGGTCATAAGTGCAGGGAATGGAAGAGGCTAGGGTACCTAAAAAAGTATAGTATTCAGTCATGAAGTATACAAGAAGCGAAAGGATAACTATACAATGATGGTATAGGGCTGGCGACGAATAATGTGTATAAATACACAGTACTTTTTTCATTCACAGAGACTGGTTGGCTGAAATCTGAGAATAGGCTAATAATAATGTATGTATGTATGTATAAAGCAAGCTTGTAGTTTTACATAACTGTTGATATTGAGGGTGCTGTGTCTTAACCAGAGCCCCTCTTG
Source organism: Anabrus simplex (assembly GCF_040414725.1). Taxonomy (NCBI): domain Eukaryota; kingdom Metazoa; phylum Arthropoda; class Insecta; order Orthoptera; family Tettigoniidae; genus Anabrus; species Anabrus simplex. The sequence continues at coordinate 353,200,778 of NC_090265.1, forward strand.
CCACTGCTTTTCAAAGTTCCTGAAGGGCCTTCACAACTATCGTACTGGTCCCAGGGCCCTCAAAGTCCCCACTGTACTTCACCTCTACAGGCAGTCCCCTATTGCAGCTGTTCAATCTCCACAGAGAAGGGGATGGAATTAATTTATTCTCAAAAATTTTTATATACAATAACCTGCATAGGTCGAATGCCCTCTGACATTTCTTTTCTTTGTTTCTGGTTATTCTTTTCTTGAAAATCTGTACAGATTTTGGAAAAGGGTCAAACATTTCCCCTGGTAAACTGTTCTCCTTCTCACCCTTTCCAATGAATGAAAATTTACCTCAATTACTTCTGAAAAAAATCCTGCCTAATTTTATACTTGTGTTCAGCCCTACTGATATAATTATTTTCCAACTGAAGCCTCTTATGGATTTACCCCCATGCTTCCTCTCCTGTATAGGCTCTATATTATCCTTTAAGTCTAGCATTCTCCCTTCTCTTACTTAAAGCTTCTCGCCAAGTTTATCTAATATTTCTGATACACTACTTTTTCTCTTTAAGTCCCCTGTTTCAAATCTTGCTGCTTTCCTCTGAACACCATCTATTTCTTCTATTAGGTATTCCTGGTGGGGATCCCAAACACTGTTTGAATATTCCAATAATGGACGAACCATACTTACTTTTCTCTTTTAATTCTTTGTTGTATCCTTTAAATAGTCCCATTATGACATGTAACGATCTGTATGCTTTCCCAACAATTTCACCAACATGACCCGTCCAGTGAAAATTACTTTCAAAACTCACACCTAAGTATTTGCACTTGCCATCTTTTGAAACAATTACCTCATCCAAAGAATATTTAAATTCAGTTTTTAAGTTAGTTTGTAAATGTTGTGACAGTTGATTTGCCTCTCTTAATCTCATATTATTCTCTTGAACCCTTTGTTAGATATTGTCAAGGTTCCATTGTAATTTTGTACAATCCTCTGTTTTTTAATTCCCTATAAACAATTATGTCATCTGCATACAATCTTATTTTTGATGTTATATTGCTCCCTAAATCATTTGCATATATCAAGAAAAGTAATGGCCTGTTATACAACCCTGTGGAATTCCCTTCCATAATTCCTCTTGCTGTGCTACATGATTTCCTACTTTGACTTTCTGAACCCTTGAATTTTGAAATGTTCTTATCCATCATATAACCCTTGTGTCCAAACCTATTCCCTCCAGTTTCTTTAATAATATTGCATGTTCCACTCTGTCAAATGCTTTGGAAAGGCTATAAAGTCCAACTGGCCTCCTGAATCCAACTGATCTGATGTCCTGCTGAAATCCCACCAGTTCTGCCTCTCAAGAATATTTCTTTTCTCTCCAGTATTTTACAAACTACACTGGTAGGGCTGACTGGTCTGTAGTTCTCAGGTTTCCTTTTATCCCCCTTTCATTTATAAATTGGTATTATAGATTCCGTCCATTCCTTTGGCATTACACTATTATTTATGGCATAGTCAAAGATAAATTTTAAATAGGGTACTATGTACCACCCCATTGTCTTTAGTACTTCCCCAGTAATCTGATCACTCTCTGCTCATTTTTCTTGCTGAAGCAGTTGGATTTCTCTGAAAATATCCTCATTAGTGAATAAGAAGCTTCTCGTTTCCTTATGTGTCTCTCCCCCTCTTTCTTCTGTTTCGGTTTCCAACTCCTGACAATCTTCTACTGAATTTATGAACACCCTACTAAATAGTTTTATGTGGCCTCCAACCACAAGGATGCGACTTTACATTTAAAAATCCCATGTTCATTGGCCAGGATTTGAACCATTGCTGCCTTGGTGAGAAGGCAGTGACTATGTCATTCCGCGATCACACCTTCCATGTATGTATATTGTAACTGCAGATATGATTATGCAAGATGGTGATGGATCTCTTGAGAGCAGCTGTGGTAATAGTGTTTACACAGTGCTGTACTCTTACCTAGAAGTCATCGCTTTCCATCTAGGTCTCTGTTTAGAGCATCTTAAGCTTGTTTCTCTTTAGATTCCATACTTATAATGTAATAATTTTAACTATTTTTTCAGCTTGATACTGATGCAATGCCAGATAGGCTGTCAGTGACGAATGTAATGATGCGAGGTGTGCGTGACTCAAAGGTAAAAGACTTTGTTGAAGAAGCCGTCGATGACTGTTTTGATTTACTGGAGTCAGGTATGTGCCATTTCCAATATCTACATAACTGACTACTTCAGAGTGACAATTTACATTTTGCCTGTTTGAATTTATCATAAAATCTATATGAAGGTGGATCAAATATAAATAGGAATTATTTTTTAAATTTATTGCATCAACCAAAAATAATACACATATAGAGATCACTTTTCTACATAGTGTTCTGCCTTCAATACACATTTTCTCCTTCGGATTGGTAAGTTTTTGATGCCGTCCTGATAGAAAGAAGAGGGACGTGTGCGGAGCCAGTTGCGCATGGACTCTTTTACACGTGCATCATCATCGAACCGTTGTTCTCCTAGGTCTTGTTTGAGTGGTCCAAACAAATGGTTGTTGCAGGGTGATAAATCTGGACTGTACGGAGGGTTTCCAGAGGTGTCCAGTCAATTTCCTCTCGTTTTTCCTGCATTAAAGTGGCAGTATGCTGCCTTGCATTGTTACTGAGAAGAATGATGTTTCGGATTGGTCACCGGCATCTCTTGTAGCGGTACGCAGCTTTTGCTCCATCAAAAAGGTGACAGTAATAGGCTGCATTAATTATTCCTTCTTCATGAAGAAAATCCACCAGCAAAAAGCCTGCAGAGTCGCAGAAAATGGTTGCAAGCCCTTTCCGGCAGATGGGCGTGTTTTAGCCTTGAACAGACCTGCTTTGTCTCTTCACCGCCACTCTATTGCTTGCTTGCTTGCTTGGACTCTGGAGGTAATGATGCACGCAAGTTTCATCACAAGTCACAATACGATGCAAGGAATCCATTCCTTCCTCTTTGTAGCGACGTAGGAATTCTCTGACAAACTTCCTGGTGTAAAGTTCTTTGTTTCTGGTTTAGGAGACAAAGAACCCACCTGGCAGACAATTTTCTGAAATGGAGTTCATCTTGGATGATGGCTAGAACACTTCCATAACTTATTCCTACGGCTAAAACAATTTGCAAAATTTGTATTGGCCGATCTTTACCAATAATGTCACGAATGACAACAATGTTGTCTGCAGTGATGCTTGTGATGTAGTGATGTCTGTCCTTTCATGAGGTTCATTTTCCACACCTTTTCTTCCTACCACAATTTTTTTTAGCCCAGACTGTGAAAGTTTTCCTTCCCCAAACTGTGTGCAGAGCCGTCTCAAAATTTCAGAAGGTTTGCTGCCATCTTTTGTGAGAAAACTGATGATGCGTTGCGCAATAGATGTGTGCACCTCTTGCCCGCTCATGGCGTACTGAAGCAGCACAGCTCTCCACCATTGTTCGCGTGTGCAAATCCCTTCTCCAGACACCCCCACCAACATCCAGAATTATTACTAACAGCAGTGGTACATTCAAATTCCCGTTTATACTTGATCCACCCTCGTATAAGTAGTTTTTCCAATAAAAACTTCAAGTATTATTTAATTTCAGATAACAAGGACAATAAATGCAAATTTTCTAAGAATCTGGCTTTGTGTCTTGAAGAAAAAGGTCGAAAGGTAAGTAAACACATTTTAAAAAGTCATCAATCTTAGAAGTATCAACAACAGATTTATTGTGAACAGCTCATCTCATTCTAATAATTCCTAGATCAAACAGCAATTCATGGTAGCTTGTTTGTCATTTTCTATAGACTGTAAAACAATAACAAAATGCTAATGCACAAGCTTAGAAATTCACAATAACTTGTACAGAGCAGGTAGCTTGGCTTAGGGTCAGAACAGTGTTACCTGTGGTGGCATGTCTCTGACAGATTTGTAACCTACTCCTCAATATTTTGATAACATGCACAGTGTTCAGTTTCTGTATATTAACCTTGCTATAGGCGATGCTGAAAGTGATGTCCATCTGCAGTCACACATTCCTAATATCTTTTAATGAAATTACCATTTGCATGCATGGGTTTTTCCTTGGTACCTAATGTTCCTAATTTCTTCTATGATATTCCAAGTTCCTCAATAGTGTAACCTTTATTTTTTAGAATTCCTCACAAGAAAGTCACATAATGTAAGATCATAAAGATCATAAACATGTTTTAAGTCATCTAAGGAATCATTGGCAGTATGGGCTGTAGCAGAATCTTGGTGGAAATACCTGCTGTTTCTCTTATCATCTGAAAATTTTGAAAAAAAATGGTACAAGTATGTTTGTATGGTATCTGTATCCATTTACTGTATCATTAACCCGGCAGGATGCACAATCGCTGTTGAGATGCCAGGATGTGCGATGGGTGAATATTACCCAGAAGCAAAAATCTTCCTTAATTCTAAATTGTAATTATTTGAAACTATATAAATGATCATACATTTATATACTAAATCAATTGTAATAATTTCAGAGTAATTATAGCAATGTGCAACTTTATATAATAAGAATAATAATGAATTATTCATGTTCTCAGCATGCTTACACATATAGTGGCATCCCACACTTTTTTATATTAGATCGTTTATATTACACACATTTTCTGTATCAAAAGAGTCACAGATAAACACTCATTGCATATACAGGGAAGAGCAAAGGGTAAGAACTATAAAGGATATTAAAAAATCAGACTTGATCACATTTCACTCCTGGTCCATTACTTCCTGTTGGACGTTCACTTGTTCTACACAGTCTTCACATGTTCCCGGAAAATTACTTTTTCACACACTACATGGTTTTTCTGTTCTTTTTATTTCCACAGTCTTTGCAACTTCCTGCTTGATGTTTTTCTTTTCTCAGATTTTCCAGAAAGCCACTGAATACAATTTGGGAGATTTGTTGGGAGAGTCATTATTTTACTTCTCAATGCCAAATGTTCCTTTGTGAGATCTATGTACAGCATTTTCAAGAAATGTTGATGGAATGTAGGTTTAGAGTTGAGACTGCTTGCTTTATAGATGACTTGAACATTGATAGCAGCAATGTTCAGAATGCCAATAAATATTGTTAATGGCCATCAAGATGATTTTCGAGAGACAGTGAAGGTGCCACACATTTTGTCAACAGTGTCTACACCCACTTTAGTACCATTGCACCGAGCTCGATAGCTGCAGTCGCTTAAGTGCGGTCAGTATGCAGTATTCGGGAGATAGTAGGTTCGAACCCCACTGTCGGCAGCCCCGAAAATGGTTTTCCGTGGTTTCCCATTTTCACACCAGGCAAATGCTGGGGCTGTACCTAAATTAAGGCCACGGCCGCTTCCTTCCCACTCCTAGCCCTTTCCTGTCCAATCATCGCCGTAAGACCTATCTATGTCGGTGCGACGTAAAACAACTAGCAAGGAAAAAAAAAAAGTACCATTGCATAATGCCATCATTTCTGGCTTCTTCTTGGTGCCAGACTCTTCATCAGTGGCTGCATCGCGATGCATAGTGGACTCTAGGAGAACAACTCTGCCTTTTTTCCAGCACGTTAAGATGTTATAGTTACATGCCTGGTGAATTCAAACATACAGGAACAAACTTCTTTTGCTTGGTTTTCACAAATTTTCATGGAATTTCAATTTTGTTTTTCCCTACTGTACCTACATGTATGATGCGGTGATTTATAAACAATAAACAACAATGGCATTCTGAAACATATGAGCACACGCATGGGTGAAATTTACCTAGTCAATATTTCTCTCATACTATGAACGGAACTAACAAAGTAACGCAGCTGATTCAAGGTCACGACATTTGGAATACAATAGTTCACTAGAAAGGTACTGAGAGGGAAGGCCTGAAGAGCATATTAGAAATAACTTAAATGTATATTTCAAGTTTGCTTGGGTAATTTTTACCCATACATGCATCATCACGGGTTAAAAAAAGATGGGACTCTATATTCATCTTGCAATTACAGCTTTTTCATCATGTAATGGAACTTCATGAATTAATTGGTGATTCTCTTTTCTCCAATATCTATTGTTCTGTGAAGCTACATGAACATGACTATGCAAATGAAACCATGACTCATCAGAACAAAAAAAAATATCAAAATGTGGGTCAACAATGTTTTGTAAAAACCCCAACTTATAGAAATTAACTTGTTTTTTCATTGCCATAGGGCCATAATTCAAGTATAATAGCTAGTCACTCTATAACATTTCATCCTTTTCTAGTAGTTTAATGTCGCACTAACACACTGAATATTTTTGGAGACACAAAGGGGGGAAAGGGCTAGGATAGGGAAGGAAGCAGCCATGGTCTTCATTAAGGTATAGCCACAACATTTGCCTACTGTGAAAATGGGAAACCACGGAAAAGCATCTTCAGAGCTGTTGACGGTGGTATTCGAATCCACCATCTCCCAAATGCAAGTCCACAGCTACGTGACCCTAACTGTACGATTTCAGTTTAAGAAGTTTGGTAGCTGTATGGACTGAGGATTTTGAAACACCAACTTCTTGTGCAATACATTGTAGATGTTTATTTGAAGAGTGTGCAAAGAAGCATCAATTTCATCGAATTTTTCCCTCCATTAGAAGCCCCTCATTTAGGCTTAGGAATTTTAGTGTTTAGCCATCTGGTTGTTCTCAGTTTATTAACAAGAAGCTTAACAGTTTCTCTACCAGTAAATGGAGCGCCAGAGGATTTCACCTGAAATTGTCTGCACAACTTCCTACACGATTTGTACATACCCTCTCCCTTTAAGAATTGCTTTCCATCGCACTAACACAGATAGCTCTTATGGCGATGATGAGATAGGAAAGGGCTAGGAGTGGGAGGGAAGTGGCTGTGGCCTCAAGTAAGGTACAGCCCCAGTACTTGTCTGGAGTAAAAATGGAAAACCACAGAAAACCTCTTTCAGAGCTGCCAACAGTGCAGTTCGATCCCCATATCTCCCAAATGCAAGCTCACAGCTGCGTGCCCCTAACTGCACAGCCAACTCGCTTGGTGAAACCCTTGTTCAAGCATGAGCTTCACAGCTGGCATTGCAATAGATTAATTTGATTATTTACCACAATAATTAACTGATAATTTGCACACATGTTGAATTCTAAGACATTAAAAAATTACACTATCCGATGAAACATATTACCATAAATGAATTTTAAGAACCTTACGCTGCACAATCAAATGAATAACTGAATGGGACACATGCGCAGGACTGTGACCTTTGTGGGTGAGTTTCAACATGCTTCCTTGCCATAGGCAACTCCAGCAGCTACCACTTCGCATGCATGCACTGTTCTGGTCCAACACTGACGTACCTGCTCTGAATGTATAAATTTGACCCTATTAATGATCTATATTGGTCCTTATTGACTACTTACAGTGATAAACTAACTGCACTGAATAAAGAGGAGATAAAGAGTCCGCCTTGTCAATACTAATAAAAAACTATAATATATATGTTAATTACTCAAAACATGTATGAGAATCTGCCTTGTCAATAGTAATAAAAAATTATTTGATATAGGTTAATTAAGAAACAATGTTAATTACTTGAAACATGTATGGGTTTCTTTATCATCCTGTTTATTCAGTGCAATAAGTTTATCACTAACAGCTCTGTATAAAATAATTTCATTTCCCATATGATTTTCATTTTATACAATCAAATGCATTCATTTCCTGGTTTCTGATTAGGGTTAATCTACAACAAGCTTCAAATATTGATGTGCATGTTAAGCCATATGTAGAAAGTCCTTATACCAAATAACAATTTATGATGGCCTGTTGAACAAGTAACACATTTTCCAGCATGATACTGATGCAATGACAGATAGGATGTCAGCGACAGCCCAAATTTTGCAACATTTTTCTAACGCTACTCTTTTGTCGGAAATCACCCAGAACAAATCCAGCTCCTTTTCTTTGGATTTTTCCAGTTCTTGAATCAAGTAATCCTTGTGAGGGTCCCCTATACTGGAATCATACTCTATTTTGGGTCTTACCAGAGACTTACATGCCCTCTCCTTTACATCCTTACTACAACCCCTAAACTCTCTATTTTTTTTTTTTTTTTGCAAGTTGCTTTACGTCGTACCGACACAGATAGGTCTTATAGCGACGATGGGATAGGAAAGGGCTTGGAGTGGGAAGGAAGCGTCCGTGGCATTAATTTGCCTGGTGTGAAAATGGGAAACCACAGAAAAATATCTTCAGGGCTGCCGATAATGGGATTCGAACCCACCATCTCCCAATTACTGGATACTGACCGCACTTAAGCGACTGCAGCTATCGAGCTTGGTAAAACACCCTCATAACCATGTGCAGAGATTGATCGATCGATTGATCAATCAATCAATCAATCAATCAATCAATCAATCAATCAATCAATCAATCAATCAATACTGAACTGCATTTAGGGCAGTTGCCCAGATGGCAGATTCCCTATCTCTTGTTTTCTTAGCCTTTTCTTAAATGATTTCAAAGAAATTGGAAATTTATTGAACATCTCCCTGGGTAAGTTATTCCAATCCCTAACTTTCCTTCCTATAAAAGAATATTTGCCCCAATTTGTCCTCTTGAATTCCAACTTTATCTTCATATTGTGATCATTCCTACTTTTAAAGACACCACTCAAATTTATTCGTCTACTAATGTCATTCCTCACCATCTCTCCAGTGACAGCTCGGAACATACCACTTACAAACCATTATTCTCATCATTGTTCCGTATTGAAAACAGCTGTATCACTAAGTTTACAACGTGTAAACTTAGTGACAAGTGACATACCACTTAGTCGAGCAGCTTGTCTCCTTGCACCCAAGTCTTCCCAGCCCAAATTTGCAACATTTTTGTAACGCTACTCTTTTGTCGGAAATCACCCAGAACAAATCCAGCTGCTTTTCTTTGGATTTTTTCCAGTTCTTGAATCAAATAATCCTGGTCACGATCCCATATACTGGAATCATACTCTATTTGGAGTCTTACCAGAGACTTATATGCCCTCTTCTTCACATCCTTACTACAACCCCTAAATATCCTCATAACCATGTGCAGAGATCTGTACCCTTTATTTACAATTCCACCAATGAAGATCTTTCCTTATATTAACACCTAGGTACTTACAATGATTCCCATAAGGAACTTTCACCCCATCAATGCAGTAATTAAAACTGAAAGCACTTTTCCTATTATTGAAACTCACAACCTGAATTTCAACCCCGTTTATCATACCATTGCCTACTGTCCATCTCACAACATTACCGCGGTCATTTTGCAGTTGCTCACAATCTTGTAACTTATTTATTACTCTATACAGAATAAAAATCATCTCCAAAAAGCCTTATCTCTGATTCCACTTCTTTACTCATATCATTTATATATATAAGGAAACAGAAAGGTCCAATATTACTTACTACCTTGAGGCATTCCCCTCTTAATTATTACAGGGTGAAATAAAGCTTTACCTACTCTAATTCTCTGAGATCTATTTTCTAGAAATATAGCCACCCATTCAGTCACTCTTTTGTCTAGTCCAACTGCACTAATTTTTGCCAGTAGTCTTCCATGATCCACCATATCAGATGCTTTAGACAGGTCAATTGCAATACAGTCCATTTGACCTTCTGAATTCAAGATATCTGCTATATCTTGCTGGAATCCTACAAGTTGAGCTTCAATGGAATAAAATTTCCTAAATCCAAACTGCCTTCTATCAAACCAGTTATTAATTTTTCAAACATGTCTAATATAATCAGAAAGAATGCTTTCCTACAGCTTACATGCAATGCATGTCAAACTGACTTGCCTGTAATTTTCAGCTTTATGTCTTATGTAATGATCTTATGTGTACATGACTCAAAGGTAGAAGGCTGTGTGAAGAGCTGTTGATGACTTTCAATATATTTCATTTGATAGTTGGTTGTTCCTTTCCATTACTATTGTGAATGTTAACTTCTTTCCTGTGCTACACCCAACTGATTCACTTACCTCTTTGAGCAAACATTTCTCTGTAACCTTAAGAAGAGGTGAGCAGTATCATTTATTTTTTTATTTATATTTTTATTTTTTTTATGTACTGAATCCTGCTGTGAGGTTTTATTAAAAAGGTAAATTTTGTTCATTATTTACAGTAGTGCAAAATAGTCTTGAAATGATTATTGTTGTTTGGTATACTGGTGCACGCTGAATGCCTCTGTAACTGCTTGTGGTTTTTAGAGATATATGAGTAGCATAATTTTGTCTGGAAAAAAAGTCATCCTTTTCATCTGATATGGCTTTTATGTTTGGCATTAGGTTGAATATAGAGGAAAATTTTTGGCCGTGGTCCAATTTGGTTTCTAACTAGGCTGGACCACAGCCTACAAGCTTGGAAAATTTAATCTACATTTCATTGGCTTATGAATCATCAGCCTATACAGGGTACTACATTTGCACACTTATAAGTGCTGCTAGTTCTAACTCAACTGGAATAATGCCAGTTATTTGATAAGAAAGTAATGACCATGGAGAATGGACATGTTTATAACACATTTTAAAAAGCAAATTTGGAATAAAAATGGCTGATCCAATTCAGAACACCAAAGTGATTGATAGAGAAGCAACAATTTCCATTGCTTCAAAGTCTGAGCCTTGAATTTTCTTTGTAAACACAGGTGTCTTGTCAATCTATTATCGGTAGTTCACAATTCTAAAGCCTATATCCAAAATAATTGCAATGATAGCAAAAATACTGACATCTCAGTAACAAAGACTATCTGGCATGTTGCATCTCCACAGTTCTGATCATTGCGATATAATCCACATGTTTAAGAGTGAGAATTATTATAAACTAGCTGAAACCCACCAAGACATGACAGTCAATGGTATAAGTATTTATTGAAGGATTTCCTTATATATGTCATTCCTTGTACTTTAATTTTTTACGATTTCCTTATGTCTCACCAATACAGGTAGGTCTTATGGCAACGATGGGATAGGAAATGGCTGGAAGTGGGAAGGAAGTGATCATGGCCTTTGCCTGATGTGAAAATGGGAAACCATGGAAAACCATTTTCAGAGCTGCCGACAGTGGGATTCGAACCCACGAACTCCTGCATGCAAGCTGATAGCTATGTGACCCAAACCTCGCAGCCACTTGCTCGGTGCATTCCTTGTAAAATTACATTTTGGCACTATTGCAACTTGTAAATATCTCTCTCTTGACATTGCAACATTTAACTGACCATGGCTGAAAACTGACTCAGGTAAAAAAAGACCTACATGTCCTTTGAGGCTTATTAATCATGATAAAAAGCCACATGAATTGGAAATTCATGCCTCTTGAAAGAAAATGGAAGTATTTTATCAAATGTTAAGTCAATTCAAGGGATTAGAACTCTCGATCGAGGTTTATCTCCATTATTGTTTCCAAATATAAACAATTTTCATACATACTTCTTAGAATTACGCCCTAATCTGGTTCTGTTTAGAAGCCGTTTGGAAAAATTCTGATTTCTAAGGAGCATAATTATGGGTCCAATTTTTAGCATAAGAATATGTGGAGGCAAACCATTAATTTGAAGAAATTCATGAATTATGCAGGAAAACGAAGTAGCTAGCTTTCATACTCAGTATTAATCTGCTGATACTAGTGCATGATTATGAACTTCCAGTTATAAGACCAATGACTTTCAAATTAATTAAGGAATGGTGACTTTTGAGAAAATGATGTCTTTTCTCGCAGAAGGGAATGTTTTGCTATAAATTTCAATCACAATATCATCATGTGCTGAAATTCTGGCTTGTACTTCAATAACATATGATCCATCACCATCTACAGAGGGGTAGTCGTTGTTACCGATTTCTTGCAAAAAATCAGAAAATTCCATTATGTGGTTTCATGTAGATAATTTTATGTACGCAGCATGTTTTGAAGAATGGTTAAAGAGGAGACTATTTAATAAAATTATAACTAAATAATTGTTTGACGATAATCATGTGGCAAAACAGGGAAATCTTTATGAAATCTCCCCCAAGATCAACAATTTTCACACCAGAAGGAAAGGAATGTCATTACCAATGATATATTTTAGAAGACAATTCACACACATTAATGAATGTCTATTTGTCATTGGGGCTTTATCCCATATTGAGACGTCCTTATCAAATATATCCAGCTACTTTGGAATTTAATTTGAATCCAGACACTGAAATCTCATTTAAATTTAGAGGAATTTTGAATGTAATGTGCACTGTTCAACTGCTGGGGAGCAAAACAGCGACTATTCATGTCCACGAAATACAGCTGACCATTAAGGTTATGAACATGCCCGGTGGATTATTCCTCACTCAGCGTTCACCACTCCATTCTCTTCACACAGGAAGCTGAGAGATGCAAAACATACCTATATATTTCAGTAGTGTCGTTCATGCAAGCACTTCACTCATTCCTCTTCTCTCCACTCCTCCCTCAAGAATCAAATCGGTTTGCATTTTGGGGCGATGTGCTTTCTGAGTGCTGTTCTGCGATTGGTTAGCTCAAGGCCAAGGTCACCTACTCATAATATTATCAGCCTATGTTCACTGAAGGTAAAATATCAGTATTAAATTTTTAGGCTACTTGTTTAATATTGTCTTCATAATCCGCAAATGTAATCTTTCAATAAAGTATGGATTACTTTATTGAAATGGAGAATATTACCTTACTACTGCATATGTTATTGTATTAACCAGTTTTTCTTCAATGGAAATAGGGTTGATATGACAGTTGCTGTACTTCCATGGTTTCCTATTGCCTTCAATTCCTTTTTAGCAAATACTGGCATGTCTGCATTCTTATTCTTCTTTTACCGCTTTTTCCCATACCTGTGGGGTTGCGGGTGCGAACTGGGTCACAAATTTGACCTTGTTATACGGCTGGATGTACTTCCTGACACCAACCCTATACGGAGGGATATGGGATGTAAACACTATTGCGTGTTTCTGCGGTGGTTGGTAGTGTGGTGTGTTGTCTGAATGTGAAAAGGAGTGTGTTGAGACAAACACAAACAACCAGTCCACAAGCCAAAGAATTAATCACACGCAATTAAAATTCCTGATCTAGCCGGGAATCAAGCACAGGGCCCTCTGAACTGAAGGCCTCAATGCTGGCTATTCAGCCAAGGAGTCAGAAAATGAGATGTCTGCATTGACATTCTTAAACAGTTGTGGAATTCCATGGGTCTTTCTTCACTTCCTGGTATAAATGGTGAAATTCACCGAATTTCTGCCTTCTCTTATTAATTGGATGTGCGCTGTACCTTCTATCAGAACTTGAAATCAAATACAGTTTGCTTACAACCGTAAATTCATCATCACTACTGCTACTCTCTTTAAACATTATGTACACAGATAACTACAAACATTTGCATAAAAATGGGATTAAATTTAAAGGACATAATGCAATCTTCTCATGAATGCTGCACAATCATAACTGGATAGGAAACGTTTCCTTGTTAATGAAGAAAGAGTGAGGGGTCCCCACCCAGTATGTGTGTCTTTGAACGATGAGTGAAGGGGACTGCTACGAGCGCTGAGTAAGGATTAATCCACCTGGCATGTTCGTACGTAAAGACGTCTGACTGTGCATGTGTGCCTACCACTTTCCACCTCCCCTGTCGTGCCACCTGTTCAGCGCTCTCACAGTTCAGGCGGCCTGGAAGTAATGGTGAGCGCACTGACCAATGAGAATGCTACATATTTCTTTAAGAATTTAAAAATATACAGCATGAAACTTTTACGCTTTTAAAGACACTCTGCAAACTACAGGCCAAGAGCTTTTGTCACAATCCTTTATGATGTCAATTGGTTCAGCCATTCTCTCAAAATCGATGTAACAAAAATCAGCTCCATGTTTTAAATATATAGATTATTTGAGAAGTTATCTCACAGGAGTTAACAAGTATCAAATCAAGTCACATATAAGGAGACAGGAACACGAAAAGGAACATATAGTAACTTAAGACAATGAAAGATTAGTGTGGGAACAGAGGACAAAACACACAGGAAACAAGTACAAACATGGAACAACAAAAGGATAAGGACAATCTCCACATCTTCATACACTGCTGTTTTCAAATAAATGGGCTCTTTCCTCATTAATCCCAGTTCTTCCACATCTACTTCTTCTCAGCTCTCAGACAGCTTCATCAGGAGGGCAGGCAACAAAACACTGAGGAGCCATCTTAACAGACATTCAGTCGTGATGTCAGAAATGTATGATAAGAAGAAAGCCAGATAAACATAGGAAAAGGGAAGATACATAAGATACAGATGAAAATAGATGGTAAAAGACAAGGCACACATAGTTAATATGATTGATAAGAAATATTTTTCCATTGGAAATATGCGTGAATAAAAGAAAAAGACTTTTAGTAGTTATGCAAGCCAGTAAATTATAAGTTAGTTTGATGAAGTGAAAGAATATTTCATCAATATGCCCAAATATGGTTGGGAAAGTGGAAAGGCGATAAAATATACATTGGGATGTGTTTGTAATATCTCATTTATTTTGCAAATGAAGTCATAAAAATATGGCCTGTTTCACTTATAACTTTCAGTGTTTGGCCTGCAAGCCTCTGTAAATTACTTTAGCACCTCCACAATCTTCTATTTGCAACAGCTCTGTGACTTCATTCACTTTCATACCTCTTATCATTACAATAAACACTGAGTCTAACCATCATCATCTTGACCTTCCTCCGCTTCTCTTACTATTCATGGCCCAGTCCATTATTCTTCTAGACAACTTATCCTCCTCCACTCACTACACATCATTGAAGCCAGTTTATAAGTACATCTTCATCAATCTAGTTCATTCCTAATTTAACCTTTATCTCCTCATTCTGAGTACCCTCCTGAAATTGTTCCCTCTCTTTGTACCATCAGTCATTCTCACTACTTTCATGTCTGTTACTTCCAACATGTATGCTAATAATTCATAACTTTGTTATCCAGAACTGTGAAGACTGGGATACATCTGAAGTGCAGAATCAAAGTGAAAACAACAATAAAAATGGCAACAGCAACAATGGCTACAGCAACAATAACAATAGCAACAATAATAATGCCAACAATAATAATGGAAACAATAACAGTGGTAGCAACAATGATAATAACAGAGGCAACAACAGGAACAATAATGACAACAGTAATTATGGCAATGGTGGCAGACCTACCAGCCATGGATGGGGTCAACAGATCTCAAGACACATTGTATAATGCTCTAGGTCAACAGAATTCCGAGTTCTTTTCTACTGCACTTTTCTGAAACTGAACACAAATAATATTGTTGCCCCAATATTTTTATATAATACCTTTTTAGTATTATAATAAAATTGCCAGAAATAAATTAAGAATAAAAACTTTAATATGTAAACATTTTATTTAATTCATCATTGCCTCTATTGTTATGGATAGACTAGGTCTGAACAATTCTCATTAGCATGAACTGCTGATGGGGTATGTAGCATGACTAGAAGGCTGGTCTGACACTGAATCTTTCTTCACTTTCATGTCTTTTACCTTATTTTCCTCTAACTACAATAAGTTAAAATTCCAATAGCTGGATTTGCTTTCTGCTATGATACCTCTGAAGTTTCTTACCTGTCATTCTTTGAGGAAGCTGTGTACCTTTCAAATCAATTTTTCTCAATAGACATCATGATGATGAAAAAACCCTGAATATATTTTAGGTGAAGGGAGAAATTTTAAAAAATATTTTCAGCCCAGGGTGAAGCCCCAGCATTTGTCGAGTAAAATAGAATATTCCAATATGAAGACCTGTTCCATGACTGCTGAGCAATGAATAGTAATGGAATGATAATGAGGAAATAATCAATAATCACCACTGAATTGCATTTATGGTTGTCACCCAGGTGGCAGATTACCTATCAATTGTTTACTTAGTTTTATCTTACATGATTTCAAAGAAGTTGGACATTTATTGAACACCTCCCTTGGTAAATTATTCCAATACCTAATTCCTTGTTCTATAAATATTTGTCCGAAGTTGTCGTCTTGAATTCTAACTTCATTTTCATATTTCGATCTTTCTTACTTTTAATAACTTCATTCACGTTTATTCATCTGCTAAAATGTCATTCCATGTCATCTTTCCACTGACAGTTCCACCTCCCTTGGTAAATTATTCCAATACCTAATTCCTTGTCCTCTAAATGAATATTTGTCTCAATTTGTCCTCTTGAATTCCACCTTTATTTTCATATTACGATCTTTCCTACTTTGAATAACTTCAATCAAGTAATCCTGTTGAGGGTTCTATATACTGGAACCATACATCCTTACTTTTTACCCTAAATACCCTCATAACCACATGAAAAGATCAGTAACCTTTATTTACAACCATGTTAATGTGATTACCTGAATGAAGATCTTTACCCCAATGAAGATCTATCATGAATTCCTTGTTAAGAAATCCAATAAACATATAATCAAATAGCATTCCCATTTCTACCTCCGAATGCGGACGTAGTTTCTTGCAAATGAACTTAAAATCTTGACACCAACAAGGGCTTCTTTACACCTGATAACTGTGGGGTCACTAATGTTTATCAAGCTGGGAGGTCTTCCTTTACAAGATTTTGGTTTCTACCATATGTCAACTCCTGCTACCTGAAAGAAAGACATCTTGCAATCGACACAAAAAGCAAAGAACATTCATGTGAAGATGGCAGCAACAGCATCATGGGTCCAATTTGGAAGTTACTACAATGGAAAGGTACTAATTTCATGCATTTTTTACTAAATGTTAACTTACCTGTATTGAAGTCTTTACATTATAAAGTTTAGATTAAGTTGTGTTTTGTCCTTTACAATGGGTTAGATATTATGGTATTCTATTCTATATATTTTAAGTTTTAACTAATTTACTGCAATCAGTTACCTGATAGAATGAGTTCTGGAAAATTTATAATCTACAATTACGGACCAATTATACTAGAATTACGAACTGACTCATTCAGGACAAATATTTCAAGTTATCTAGCAGGTATAATTAATGGTAAAAGATACCAAGTCTCCCATAGTGCATTGGCACTGCTTGTGGCTACAAGTAGCCTGTGCAGTGGCCATACATCTTGATAAGTGTGCTAGTTACCAATTGATGAGCCCAAATTGGTGCGCTGAGGTGAAATGCTGACAACCAAGAATGAGTTAGCTGGAAAAATATAATTTCCAATAATAGACCAATTATATTGGAATTATGAATTTACTCATACAGAATAAATATTTCAAGTTCCCTATGGGAAACAAAATCTATATCAGGATCATGAGAAAATCATGGGGAAAGAAGGCAGAGGACGATCGAGGATCATTCCTTCAAGACTTGGCACAGAATCTTTGGTATGGTTCCTACTGTGAAATGAAATGAGGAGCCGAGGACAGAGAAAAGTAATTCCACAGACAAGGCATTTACTTATAGAAACTGATGATGATGATGAGATACACAAATGTTGATTACAAGGCAGTAAAGGGTGGACAAGAAAAGTATGGTATCCTGGGTCTTAAAAATCACATTAATAATAACGATCATCAGGATTAAAAGTTCTTTTTTTATTTCTTTTATTCTTGAATAAGATATCCTGCATTATGCTCTTTATAGCCTAAAATTCAGCAGCAATATAACAAATAAAGATGAGAACACACAATATGATTTCCTCAGAAAGAAGACAAGTCAGTCTATAGGTCACACAAGGTAACTACCTTGTAGTTTTATGTTGTTGTTGATATCGGGATCATTTCCACATGATCTTCAATTTTATGTGGAATCCAAACTACAGGAATATGATCTTCAATTTTATGTGGAATCCAAACTACAGGAATGTGACTTCTCATTTCAAAATTCCCATGTTGTTGGCCAGAATTCGAACTGCAAACGCCCTGGTGAGAAACCAGCAACGATGTCGGTCAGCTATCATGTCTCGGTTATACAACAAATATGTTATGTGTTTAAGATCCCTTCAATGGCTAGACACCAGATGCCAGTACTTTTTTCTGTGAAAAGCAATTCTTTAAGCCATTATTTCCTGAGAAGAGTCTCTGGCTATTAAGCACTCTTAAATGCCAATCAAACTGTGTTAGGATTATATATCGCAAACTTCAGTGTAGAAGGTGAATGCCAAACCAACTACACTAGAAAGCCAATTACAAACTTATACAGGATCATTGATAATAGAAGGTAATATTTTCTAATTATGTTAATTTATGGTTACTGAGCTCACGGTGAGCATAATCAAAGAATAACATGCAGTCATGCAGACAAATGGACTTCCTTACCAGGTTTCCTGTGGAGAAATTCTTACTGTTTAAGGTAAGTAGTGTTTTTTATATTAAGTGAGGTGTAATCCAGGTAAAAATATATTTATTTATTTATTTATTTATTTATTTATTTATTTATTTATTTATTTATTTATTTATTTATTTATTTAATTAAACTGCCAATGAGATCACTGAATTTATTATGTTGTTTATATTATAATGGAAGAAACCACGCAGCTTGTAAAGAAAAATGGTTCAAGTTAACTGGTGAATGAATGGATCTGACAATGAGATGCCAACACTAGTCTCGGTATGGAGGTAAAAGAGAGAGTATACTTGCCAGGACTGTTACTGGGGTGAATCGTAGATTCATTACAACTAACAAGAATCAATGTGTGCTTCCATGTATTAAAATCATCTATCTTGACATGTAAGCAAGAAATCCAAGGATGTGCCATGTCCAGAGAAGGTTACGATCACAGAGTTTTGGAATTCTCAAGGAGTGCTTTTAACCTATTTCTAGCAATGTAGATAGAGTGTAAACGCTATACTGTATTGTTAAGTTCTGTTAATGCTTTGGGCTGCAATTCAGAAAGAATATCTAAGCTTATTAATTAGGGAATTACAGCTCCGTCAAGACAATGATAGGTAAAATATGCATTGGCTAACAAAAAAGCATCTTTTATTGAGTTTCTTCATCTACATACAACAAACCACACTACTAACTACCACAGGAAACACACAATAGTGAATATATCCCTCCCTATAGGGTTGGTATCAAAAAAGAAGAATAATAAAAAATTATGTTAATTTTATATCCCACTAACTACTTTCATTTGTTAATATTGATGCTTTCACGGCCCATAGTTGTAAACATGATATGGGCTTTTGGGCTCATGCCATGTCAAGAAAACAAGGTGAAACTCTTTACGTTTCGCAGAGAACTTTGCGTTTTCAGAAGAAAATTTCGACTGCTCACGAGAAAGACTTCTACAATAATGAGAGTTTGAATTTAAGAATGCTTTATCATTGGAGCTGTTGTGGTACACTCATTCGTCACCAGGTGGCTCGCTGTATGCTGGTACGGTGCTCCAAGTGGGAGCTGACAACAACATTCAGCTCCAATTAAGATGCTCTGTCACACCGTGTGTGCATAAGAAGTAACAAAGAGGACATCAGATGAAACAGGGATGAATGTGGTAGAAATAAATAGAAAACTAATAAAATAAAATGCAATGAAAGAGAGAGGATAAAACAGAACAGAGCTGAAGAATGGAAAGAAAGTATGTTGAGAAAACCAGAGGATGATAATGATGTGACTGTGTGGGAGGGGGATAACTGGTGTACACATGTTATGAAAGTATGACACTTACACATAACAACACAGCTTGGAATGAACCATCTGGTGATGACAAACATACAAATTTGGAAAACACCGAAATGAAATAACAATATAGAAAAGACAGGGAAGAGAACTACCTACATAAATCCTTAATGGCTGGCAACCATGTATTACTTCATTGATAGCCAGTGCCCCTGTTGAAATTGTTAGGACTTTTACCTATTTCCACAGCTTCTCGTATAATTCTAGACCTGTAGTGTTTAGTACAGGTAAGAGCTCAAACAACTTGGAACATGGCAAAATAACCCGACAATAGGGCGCGCTCAGCTACGGCTGACTTGTCTGGCTGGTTGAGATGGATATTTCTTTGGTGTTCCTCAATCCTGAGTCTCAATGAACTGGCATGTTCGCCAATGTATACATCTTTACAGACAAAAGGGTAAGTGTTTTATACATTTTCCATGTTTTTTTTTTAAAACCCACATTCTTTTCAAAAATACCTTTCCTAAGCATTCACTCTCCTCTTGTTACAGACTTCACACCAAAAGCGCTCTATCAGCGTTGATATACCTTCGACTTTTGCTCCTTTAAGCAAGATAAATACGTCTATAGACAACCGAATGTTTTTTCCTTGCTCCCACAACTACTTAAGGAAGACTGTTATCTTCAGCCAGTTAAATAGACTGTAGGCAGCTGAACAGCCACTTAAGAGGGCTGTTGTCTTATCACAACATACGAAATTGGCATCTTTAACAGTCTATCAGCTTTGCTTTTTCTTATCTTCTAACAGGAGTATTCAAGAAGGCACATTTCTGTTTCATTATAAAGATTGAGCTGTTTATTGCTCTACCCACAACAAGTTTTTTGGGCGCATTGACTCAACGCTCCGGAAAGTATAATCGTGTGAACTTTTGACATGCAGCTTGATACTGCAATTTTAGCCAAGGACATTCTAATAATTTTTATGTTTGGACAGACACCTACATTGATATCCTCTTTTTATAACTTGTAAGAGAAATCAGGATCCTGATTTTTCACCATACAGGTTTGAGTTTGAGGCTAATGATGCCCTTAATAAGAGCGAAACATGTCCCTTAACATTTTATAATAATATTTCATTTCTAAAAGAGATCTCTTTGTATTGAATAGGTGGATATTAAAAAAATAATAACACTTGTAACATACTTTGTATTTACGTACATTTCAATACCGACCTAACATGAAAATTATAACGTGTAATGTATACCTTGTCACAAGCACAGGGAATTTTGTACACCCCAGAGTGTAATCATGAGGACAATTTCTCCTTGGTTTTACCTAAGCTGTGAGCAATTTTAGTGACGGTGCCAAATACGGTTTTTATATTGTGCTTGCAGAGGACCTTGGCAATTCGGACTGTGTTACTGTGAATGTAAGGCAGGTAGGCAGTTTCCTTCACATTTTCTTTCTGTGAGCTTTGCTAGTTGTCCCTCAGGGATGTAGGGTTCTATAAATCTGTACATCATTGTAAACATTACTCTTGAATGTGACTTTGAGTGTGTCCGTCTCCTCCTGGGTATCTGATGGCTCACAAATTCATGTCGCCCTCGTGGTGAGTATCATGCGAATGCCCTGTTTTTGTGCTGGATAGTGGTGAGAATCTGCATGGAGACAGCAATTTGTGCAGGTAGGCTTACAATAGACGGTATGTCCTAA